>NW_010146009.1:0-9714 GCF_000699245.1 Pterocles gutturalis
CACTGGAACCAGGAAGCGAAGGGCAAAAGAGAACACTCTTCCGGGAGTCCTTACCTATATACTGGGCATGACATGTATGTTATGAAATAGATTATTGGCTATTCTGTTCTCAATCTAGTAATCAAAGAACAAATCCTGGGCTAACAGCCAGCGCTGGGCCCTCCCAGCCCTCCTTCTTGTCTGCGAAGAGCAAAGAGGCTCAATGACCTTGAAGTATCCTAGCAATAATTATAAACGTTCCTTTCTTATCAGCTTTTCTCCTGAGCATAAATCCAAAACATAGCTTCTTGCTAGCTATTTATGAAGAGGAAAAAAAAAATTAACAGAGTTAACTTTAAGCAGTCTGTGCTTAACCCAGGACAAAGGCTTTGCTGCTATTGAAATTAAAGCTTCAAAAAGAAGTCTTTGAATTTTCTCTTTTTTACTGGATCATTCTGTGGGAATAAAGATGATGATGTCTGGGGGCAAGGGAGCCAAATACAACTTCTCTGACAAGTGTTCAGATCTGTAAAGGTGCATATTAGTAAAAGTGCACTGTGTTTCTGGACTTCAGAACCACAGTTAGCTTAATTTTCCTCCTGGCTTCAGATATGTCAGGTTTTTGTTCTCATGTCTGTAGGTTTGTTTTGGGTTTGTTTTTTTTCAGCCGTAACAGTGTACTTAACAAACTTTGGTCTCTTAGCATTAGTTCCTTCAAATGCACAAAATAATTCCTTTACTATTATGTCAGCAGTGTCAGTCTACTTCTTTCATGATTGCTTTTTGTTCTGGCTTCAGGTGGATAGAACAATTTCCCCTATAGATTCATAAGGTCACTGCATCTTTTTTCCTTCACTCCATCCCCCCATACTCTTCCTGATTCTTGGATATTTAAATGCATCATTCCTCCATCTTTCACGTATTTCCTGTTTTCTTGTATCATAAGATCTTTAGATCATGGCCAGTATCTATTTTTGTGTATCTACCACATAATTTCTCTGATGCTAGTCCAGGCACAGAGGTGACACTATCATATAAATAACTCGGTCAAGTCAAGACAGTGGAAGGTAAAACTCTCTTTGAAGGAAAATGCCCATTATTCACCACTGTATGTTACAACTAGCAGATGGTGGAAATCTTTGGATTACTCTAAATAAAAATCAGTAAGATTTTATTTTTTTTAACTTGGGAAATCTTTAGCCTTCCTATCAAAATAAATTAAAAGGTGCTGCAGAAAGTATTTCCCATTTACAAAGATCTTATGAGTAAATACACGCACTTAGGTCTCATAACTGGTTATTGCTGAATTCTGTCTACTATGTAAGAAGTACAATTCAGCCCTCTTGTGGTTGTCTGTAGGCATGCAAGTTTCTTAGTTTGTGGAGAGCTATATTAAAAACATAGACTCTTAATAGGTTTTTCAAAACTTCGGGGTTCACAATCGTATTAGAGAAGCAGTGAACATAGCCTGCAGAACTATGTTTGCCGCAAGCTTGTGCTGTTGTTTGAATCTGTAGGGTTTTCCTAAACCAACCGATAAAATTGGAAACATCTGAAGAGTTTTAAGGAGTCAAGAATTTCCAGTTTCCCGAAACGTCTTGTCTAGGCTAGCCTATATAGAGTAGTAATATGTTGTAAATGAAGCTTGTAGAGACAATATATAGTTCTCGCCCTGTAACACTAACACTTTTTGTTCTGTTCGTCCTATACGATACATTCAGTTACTCTCTAGTTAGGAAACAGAACTCTTCATAGTGCTTTGCTTAAATCCTATGAACTCAAGTGAAAAATTTCAGTACTAACAAACATACATGCCATTTGTCTGTTATGACAAAACATTTTTCTGTTATGACACCATTAATTACAGCAGTGCTATTAAAAAGGAGACAAAGTTCTGATAAAGCATTTTTGCCAGCAGTCTCTGCCTTTTGTAGTGTTTAAAAAAAACACCACCAACAAAACAACACACGATGCAGAAAAAAACCCACCCTACAAATTAAGAACTTATCCAGAAATACGTGGAAAGCCCTTTGTCAAGAGTGTGCTACATCAGTGAGGTCAATGTGTCTGTTTGTCTTCTTTAGTGGAGAGTGGATTTGTACATTCTGTCGGGATTTGTCCAAGCCAGAAGTTGAATATGACTGTGATAAACCTGCTCACAGCTCTGAAAAAAGAAAATTGGAAGATGCTGCGGGTTTGGCACCAATAGACCGTAGGGTAAGGATAAAATGACTACTGTCTTGCTGCTTCTTGTATTCTGAAATGTATGCATCTTTTAAAAAGTGGTAGTAGAAGAGGAGAATTAACTTTTTAAATAAGGTCTGAGATCACAACAGCCTTCATGTAAACATGCTGAACAAGACTTTCTGGATGTCTGAGAAGTGGTTGTGATCTGGTGCTCTGAACTGGGACTGTGTTCTAGGAATTATTCTTCCTAACAGCTCTTGTACAGTGACCTTGCATTGAGAATTTTTTTCTTTGTGCTTTCCAAATTTGGCATAGAGTGACATTATCAACTAATGGTTTTAGTCTTTAAAGCACTTTGTCAACATCTTTTTGAAAAATTAAGGTGGTTCTTTCACAATGAAGTTATAGAGGGATGCAGTACTGATCCGACAAGAGATTAACCCAAGTCTCTGGGAATAACTGCTGTCCTTTTGCAGCTTTGAATGTTCCGATGGAAAAGCTGCAAAGCAAGCAGTGGGTCTTTAACTTTTGTTTTTCCCTTAAACCTTGTAGTTAAAAGAAAAAAGTTGTGCCTTTGAGCAGACAGTTGAACTACTTGACAGAATCTTTTGTATTCTTGGAGTTTTGAGGGGTTTTTTGCCTTTTTTGATTTTCCTGCTTTCTTTGCAGTTGTTTTCTTTTTATTTAAAGCTTCTTTTAAGCAATTTTGAGCTATATTGGAAACATTCAGCAGTGTTTTACTTGGTTTCAGTTGGCAGCTTGTGTAAATACACTGAAATTAATATTTTATTTGGGGCCTTAGTCTGCCAGTAGAACCGTTATTTGCATGTGCTGCTATCTAAAAGGAAAAAAGCTAGCTCTGTTTGTATTTTGCTTTAAATGCAAGTTAGTTATAAAAATGTAAGTTATAACTCCCGTAAATATTTTGGTAAAGGATCAGCAAGCATAAAAACAAACAAAACTATTTTTAGAATCTCTTTCAAGGCCCCAGATCCAGTTTAATATATTTGGATACACAAAGAAAACATATTCTTTGCTACTGCTAACAAAAAGCACTGTAGGCTTTGCAGTTACAGAGCAGTTATTCCCAGATCAGGAAAAATATTACTGCTGTCTCTGAATATTCGTAAATTGCTAAGAGCCACGCATGCTTTTTTTATTCCCTGGAATGCCTGCTGGGCTCAGCAAATGCTGAATAATACTGTTAGTAACTGTATGAGGTTTCATAGTATGCATATGAGAGTTGATAAAGATATATCTATTGCAGAGAAGGAATACTTGTAGGCCGCTAGTTATGACAGTTCATCTTGCTTCCAAATACAGTTTCTGTGCTCACTTCTCTGCTTAGGGGCTGGGGGATAGTACTGATATCTGTTTGGTATTTTCTGTAGTTTGTTATTTTAGAACAAATCATGTAGGATTCTCTAATTACTTGGATATCTGTTTTTCTTGTCACAGAAGTGTGAAAGACTGCTGCTATACCTCTACTGTCATGAAATGAGTCTTGCTTTTCAAGATCCAGTTCCTTCCACAGTAAGTACCTCACTTCTTTTCATTTTATATTAGTAACATAATTTGCATGTTTCTAATGGCATTTTTATGTCCCATCACGGTCCGTTATCAGAAGTCAAGTTTCCCAGACATTGAGTGTATTAAACGTGTTTATTTTTATTAAAACTGTCCGGAGGTCAACTAAAGCATTGGGTTGGAAGGAGATTTTCTTGTAAAGTTTCCCACAAACTGATTTTACTTAATGCTTCAAAAATAGACACAAAAAGTAAGTTCTAACACTGTCTACTGATTTCACAATGCTGAGTGATATGACTAAAAAGGTGAATTGGGATATGTTTGATTTTTAAAAACATTACCTGATTTTGAAAATTAGAGTACTCCTTAGTACTAATATGAAATTTGATCTTATTATTAGCTTGAAATTTATTTGTTTAAATTGGTAAACAATACCTGGGTGCATTAGAAGTCTGATGATACACAGAAGAGTTACCAGCATGATCAGATGAAAAGCACCTCTTTTATATTCTGCAAGATAAGACAATGGAAAATGAATTAATCAATAAGTAATATGCTCCTATGCACCCTTTTTCTTCCATTTGAATAAGAATTCTTCTTTTGAAGAACATTCCACAGAGTTTAATAAAAAGAAAGGGCACAGGATCAGTTAATCATATGATCATCATTTATTACTAAATTCAGGTATTACAACATTTCTCTTAAAATGTTAATTTAATTAGGAAAAAATATAAAAATATTATCATTGGATTTCATATCTTATTTTCTAATTTCTCATTCTTTCTAAAGAAAGAATAGTTCTTAATCCTACAACTACAGTTTAAGATGCCAAAATCATTCATATCTCTGAAATTTTCTACCATTTCCAAGGACATATTTCATGAGCGAAATTCATTTTAAGCAACCCATATACTGTCTCCATTTGAGTGTGTTGCCAAAGTTATCATATGGTGGTCCTGAGAGTGAAACTTAATGGATGGCTCATTTGACTACATCCAAAAATAAAGTCCAAATGGTTTGTTCTATCGTGTATAGTCAATGTGGGTGGGTTTTTTTATTTTATTTTAAAATAGGCACTGGAAGGAGTATATTTCAGCCAGCAAAACTAGCATATGTCACTGTTCTTCCAGAAACAGTCTGTATGTTAAAATTACAATTCTTATATCTTAGAATTGTACTTTGAAGATGAGACTAAATCTTGCCACCTCCCTCAGAACTAAAGATTTATAAAACAATAAGTAATGAACATAACTGCATTCAGTAAAAAAATTATTTTCCATTTAGGTTCCTGATTACTACAAAATAATCAAAAAGCCTATGGACTTGTCAACCATCAAGAAAAGACTTGAAGTGACCAATTCATTCTACACAAAGCCAGAAGATTTTGTGGCTGATTTCAGACTGATTTTCCGGAACTGTGCTGAATTTAATGAGGTTGGAAATGTAGTTACTTCATCTGATTTTGTAGGCTTAGTTGTTTTCAGGTAAATTGTAGTGGGGGTGGAACTTGCATCAGAAGAATTTATTGTATTAAACTTATTTTGATTATGAGGCTGCAGTGAAAATGCAGATTGCATAGATGACTATGCAGTGGAGATCCTTCCGTAGAAGGAAAGAGGATTGTAACAAACATGCTATCTGGATGCCAAGGCAGTATAGGACAATTGTTTATCATAGAGGTTAATGGTGGGCATTTGATTCAAAAATTGGTTTAATCCTCCTTTCCCCCAAATCTTAAATTTGGTGGGATTTTCATTCTGGGAGGTCCGTACTCACCCTTATGATTTCTAGTTGCATGTTGAGTGATTGTTATTATCGCTCACTGCACATAAGGGAACATGTGGTGAAAAAGGGGTGCAGGTACTGAGTGGTCCACAAAATGAGAGAATTACACTGGGAATAAGGGCTCCTCTAAGTGTCCTCAATAGAGTTCTCATCCAGTCATCCTTGGTATCTGGGAATACTTCCTGCCATGGCGACCTCCACTTCAGGAAACTGATCAGCCATGGTGGCTGTGAATGACTTGGAGACTGCCTAGTCTTCCAAATTACAATCATCATCTATCCTAGTAATATTTTTACTTTAATTTTTAAAAGTCTGTAAGATAGAGAAATTCTAGCATTTCAAGCAGTCGTTCCAAAACACTTTAGCACCCTGAAGGCATGCCTATATATTTCACATCATGACCCACCTTCTTTTTTTTTTTTTCCCCCCATTAGGATTTAAGAGATTTTAGAATCTTTTTATTGTTCAGAACCCAGGCAGTATGGTTTTTGCAATTGGCTTCTGTGATAATCCATCAGAGAAAAAAGTCATTGGGGATGTTGGCCAAAAGATCTCTCCTTGCCCTTTATTTCACAGGCTTTTTTTTTTTTGGGACCGTGTTTTCCACAGGTGCCATTCTTACTGCTGATTGACTTTTCTTGGGATTTGTAAGAACACCTAAAAGACTTAATGTGATCTAAGTATAAAGCTGTTTTGTGATGCATTGCTACTGTTAATTTACCCAACAGCCTGATTCAGAAGTGGCGGATGCTGGCATGAAACTTGAAGCATACTTTGAAGAACTTCTAAGGAACCTTTATCCTGAGAGAAAGTTCCCTGTACAACCCAACTGCCAGAGTGAAAAAGATAATCCAGAACATACTGATGACTCCGATGATGACTTTGTACAGCCCCGGAAAAAACGCCTCAAAGGAGAAGACCGTCAGTTGCTTAAATGAGCCGCATGTGTTACTATGGAAAGTTTTTTAAAAACTAAGACTATTTATCACTGTTAAATGTGACAAGGGGTAAAAACATGACTGCTGTGACTTGTAGGTTTGTGGATATTTACTAGACTTTCGACCCCTTGTCTGAAACACAAATCTAATGGAGATCAAGGCATGTGGAGAGCTTTTCTTGAAGTTCCAAACTTTCATCATACTTCTGGAGCACCACAGAAATTGCCATTTGCGTGGGGTACAGCTGTTTAACTTTACTTTGATGAAGAAAAGAAGTTTGTATAGAATTGAACTTGAAAACATTACATGGGTTCAACATGTGGCTTTCTGAGTTGGAAGAAAATGTGATCTCACCAGACTTTTAATTTTACCAAAGGCATGTGGCTGGCCATAATTTGATTTCTTAGTACTGTATTTAACACAAGCCATGAAAACAGATGGTGTAATATTATTGTCCTGCAATACTGACTGGTACAATGAAAGTGTAGTTGCCCCCAAAGAAATTATTGGTAATTTTAAAATGTAAAGGAGAGTGTATTAAAAATAACTTTAAAAAAAAAAAAAAAAAGAAAAAAAAGGATTTGTTTGAGTTTTTATTAGAGGAAGTAAATGACAGAATACATTGTTTTGTGCCATTTTTCTCACCACCAGCAAGAAACAATGGTATTCCTGTACTGTTTGTTTTGTTTAACAGGTGTCTCAGGTTTGGTGCACCTTGGTTTAATGGTGTCGATGGCAAAGTCTTGAAGGGAAAAATGTTTGCTTGCAACAGCCAGTTGGGTTTTATGTATGTTTAGAGAGGGGGGAAAAAAAGCATCCTTTTGGTCCACAAGCTCTTGTTGTTTTTCCAAATTTCTAAATATATTGTTGTCACAATGCAACCAGCATCGTTATTCACTTGGAAGTACATGTTTGAAGAGGTGGAGAAAAAAAGAATTATATTGCTCTTCAACCCTTCATCTGTCCCTGTTAAAATCACCAGCAGTTGAGGACAAGTTACCCTTTTGTTTTGTCTACTTCCGAGAAGCACTGACAATGATATAGATAGTGGTTTCTCCCCAGAGAGTTAGAGAAGTACTTATCTATTATTGCTCCAGCTATTGGTTTATACGCTTCATTTAGGTAATCTTAAATGAAAACTGAATATTTGGGAGACCAGGCAATCTTTTAGATTAATTGAGCTCTGATTGTGCCAAAATTTTGCGGATGGAACTGTGAAGACATCCGAGTGTACAGAAACCTGCTTTTGACTTGCAGTGTAGCACTGATGCGGTGCTGTGGATAGATCATTGAAGAGACTAGCTGAAAGTGCTGCTTGTGCCTCCCTGCTGTGTATATATGCAATCAGAAAAAGGCCCTTTTTTTTCTTCTCGCCAGATGAGATGCTACCCACCTCCCTTTGTGGCACTGTAGTGGACGCTTCAAAAGAACACTCAGTTGTGTTTCCAGCAGGCCTTTGACATAGTTTTTGAAATGCCATGATGATTTGGTTGGTTTTTAGAGCTGCCCAGAGTAACCATTTATTTATTTTCCCTTTTTACTTTTTTTTTTTTTTTAATTATGTGAAGAAAGTTGTTTGTAGCAGTTTTACCATCCCAGAGTACCATAAAAAATGGAAGAAAGGTGAAGGAACAACAGGACGGTGAGGGAGACTATTCTAACAAAACAGGTGTGGTCAGTGCACCCCACGGTATCACAGACCTAAGAAATAAGAGGCACTGCCATTGCAACAGTTGATGTCTTGAAGATCTAGGAATGCCTAAAAGTCCTAGATACCCTGTCACCAAGTTTAACAGTGCTTCCAGAGGAAGGTGCTGTGTGTTTCTCTGGACTGTGAGTGGCAAGCACAGATTTATTGGGAGGCTTAGTGCATTTAGAGATGAAGTTAGACACCTATACAGCTTCACACTGAAGTGGTTCTCCTAGTGGAAAATACAGGGGAGAGGAGCATAGATGTACTTCTGCAGTCCAATTACTTATTTGTCTGCTGTAAACTGTTTGAAAACGTCTCTGTTTATGTAATCCACTGGAAAAACCTAACTCAACTTTAATTTTGTGGTCTTGAATGTCACCCTAAGAATTTTCAGAAATTATCAATGCAGTGAGGTCTGAGATGTTAAATACTTCAATGCAGATGGTATATGCATAAATAGTTGAGGAATGTGATTTTGTTTTTAAAGTACTGTATTCTTTCAAGCTACTATGGCAAAGACTGTATCTATTTTGTCTATTTTTCCCCTTTTGCCTCAATCCACTGAATGGCGGCTGTTTTCTGTGTGTTTGTGTGTGGAATGTCACTAATAATAGCACTAGTAGTAAAGAATCTTCATCTCACTTCATGGGAGAGGTAGAAAGCATCTATTTATTGAATCATAAGAAAGGGAATGTCCTTCAGAAAGTTGACATCTGTCTATAGAAATCATTGTTCTTAAACTGTTCAGTTGTGATTTTTAATAATGGAAATGGTAGGGAGAAGCAATCAACATCAAATGCAGCTCACAGGAAATGAGAGATTCCAAGGGTTTATTTTTCTTTCCTACCCAATCCAACATCAAACACTCACTTTCATTTTACTTGCTAAAAAGGGGAAAGAAAAAAAATACATAAAATTAATAAAATGCAGGTGAAAACAAACAGAAATGGATACAGGGGAAAAAAATATGCATTTGGCTATGTCCAAAAGGTCTTGCCTCTGATAGGCAATCCCCATGACTGCTTTGAGAGTGGACTGATGCTGCCCTAATAAACTGAAACAAGAGTAGATATGCTTTTTAAATGCCATCATCTAGATTTCACAGTTACTTATGTATTTTTTTATTTAGTTGGTTCATTTAGACCTAGCTTTACACAGCTATTGCCTGGAGCCTTAGGACTAATTATTGCCATGTTAAAAGCTCTTTTACATTACGTATTTGAATTCTTGTACAGATTGGATGACTGTGCTGCCTGAGGCCCTTGGACAACAAGTCATGGTTCAGCAATCCCTGAATGACTGCATACACAAATGTAGTCTTTGGAATGACCACGAGATAAGACTCAACGAGTTGAATTTAAGACCAAATTGAGCGGGTGTGTTGATCTCCTTGAGGGTAGGAAGGCTTTGCAGAGGGATCTGGACAGGCTGGACCAATGGGCTGAGGCCAATTGTATGAGGTTCAATAAAGCCAAGTGCCGGGTCCTGCACTTTGGTCACAACAACCCCCTGCAACGCTACAGGCTCAGGGGAAAGTGGCTGGAAAGCTGCCCAGCTGAGAGGGACCTAGGGGGTCCTGGTCGACAGCTGGCTGAACATGAGCCA
>NW_010146010.1:0-4248 GCF_000699245.1 Pterocles gutturalis
TGAAAAATGGGCATTATGGCATTAAGCTGCTTAGGGCAGTGAGAGGGGCAGTGCCTGGCCCCCCCCCCAGGAGCCGCAAAGCCTGAATTGTGCCTCTGAAATCGCCTTTGGAAGAGCCGCTATTATCCAGAGATTTATTTTCCTTTTCCAGCTCGCTGGTTCCCCTCCTCCCAGATGTGCTGAAGGAGAGGAGAGGTGGCCCGGTGCCACGGGGCCGTCCCCCTCCCCGAGGCAACCGGGATGTGCTGTACAGCCCCATGTTGGGATAGTTTGGGATGTCACATCAGGGGGCTGGGAAAAAAGTACTGCTGCTTTTTTGCTGGAGGAGCCCAAAACCCTGGGGTGGAAGCGCCAGTGCGCTCGTGCTGGGGGGAGTGGGTGCTGTCCTGCTGGGGGACCCCAGGGTCTGGCACCCAGGGCGGGTGTGCTCCGGGTGCAATAGCTCAGAGACATTCAGGGATTTGTAGGGGATGCTGGAGCCTCTGAATCAGAACAGATTTTTTTTCTTTCCCTTAGAGAATTCAGAAGGGACGTCTCTATTCTCACTCCATTTTCTTGGGTTTTGTTCTTTTCCCCAAGCCATGCTGGGGAAAAAAATCTGTTTCTCTCGCAGCTTTGCAGATTTCCACTGTAAAGGGGCTCTTGCCTTCCCCGGCTGTACCCCACGCAAAGGCACTCCGGGGAGGATGCACAGTGGAGACGCAGCTCGGAGGAGCCATCAGCAACCAGGACGGCTCGGTGGCGGGCAGCCAGCTCTTGCTGCGGCTCCTCCTCAAACTGCGGCTCCTCCTCGCCCAGCTCCCGTGGCCAGGCTCATTCAAGCTCTTCTCCATCCATCCTGCCCATCGTTCCTCTGCGCCATCAGCCACCTGTGCACCTTTGGTGCAAGAAGTGCCCGTGTGCAGGATGTAACCCCGCCACGGGCAGGGTGATGGAGCTGCACCGTGGCTCTTGGAGGTGGGCAGCGTTTTTGGGGTTGACAAAACTAATAAAACATTCATGGAAAACTCCAAAATAATGACAAGGCGCCCTGTCCCCCTGCCCACCTCTGGGGTGAGACATGGCCCCTGGCCCCGCTGGTGTCACAGCAGCGCAGCCCCGGCACGTACCTGTGTATTCAGGGAAGCAGATGGTCAGAGGTGATTTCTTGATCTTCTCGGCAAATAGGTCTTTCTTGTTGAGGAAGAGGATGATGGAGGTATCGATGAAGAATTTGTTGTTACAGATGGAGTCGAAGAGCATGAGAGATTCGTGCATGCGGTTCTGCAACGGGGAGCACGGAGAGGGGAGAGAGAAAGGCAAAGAGAAAGAGTTAAAGAGAACACTCTTCTGAATTGAAATGGTTAGCCAAAAAAATCTCTAAAATAAGACAGCGGTAAATGTGAGATGGTTACAAAGGTGGAGGAAACAGGGCGTTGATCCCCTGCCAGGCTGGAGGATGTGGCTGATCCTCTGCGGCCACCCCGCGGGGCTGCTCAAGCAGGGGTGGCACGTTGAGCGTCAGGAAAAGCAGGAAGAAAAGTCATTTGCTCATCACCTGCCTGGCCAGGGGAGTGGGAAAGGGGGTTGCAGCCTCCTGGTCTCGCTTGCATCTCTCCAGGGGCTGGGCACCCCTGAAGCATCACTTGTGGAGCCAAAATAAAGGACGGACAGACCGCAGCAGCCGGGGTGTGGGGATGGGGGTGGAGGGAGGTTTGGCCACCTTGGGGTGGCCCTGCCTGGAGTGGTGCTGAGGGATCGCCCCAAGGCTGGGGCAGGTCTGGTCCCTGCCGGGTGCCTCACCCCTGGCGAAAGCTTCAGCCTGTGTTTGAAAGTCCCCTGTGACGGCTGTGTGGCTGCTGAGCGGTCCCAGCGCTGTGCATGGGGACAGTGACGCAGGTGTCCTGCCAGCCTGCCCCGCAGATCCCTGGGGAGACTTTCAGCATGGAAGAGTTTTAGTCAGAGCATAAATCTCAAAAAGCTGTAGTTTAAAAAAAAAAAAAGAATTGTCCTTTAATGTGAGGATAGGAGCCATGTAAGCCATTTTCCCCCATGCAGTTGGGGAAAAGCTTCCTCCAGCAGCTGTTACCAGAGAGGAGTGGACAGGAGGAGGAGGAGGCGGCTGTCGCAGGGCGCCATCAAGCAGATCATTGTCACACTTGTCACAGACACCGGCGGGGTGTCTGTGCGGGCAGGTGCGCACACTTGCTGTGACAGGACAGGTACAGCCCTAGGAGCTCAAACCTTCTCCATCATTAACTCGCTCTTAGAAGAACCAGAAAGCTGTTCCCTGCCTCCAGCTCCCGGAGAGGCTCCAGCCAGCCCAGGCACTAACTCGTTGCTGATACCCCCCTGGTTGACTGCTGCAGGTGACAAAGTGTCTGGCCCAAAAGCCACTGTCCCCCCCCTCCATGCCCATCTCTGCAACCCCCTCCTGGGGCTGAGCCCCCAGTCCCCGCCGCTTGCCCCGGCACCCCCGGCTGTTCAGCAGAGCCCTGTGCACCGCCGAGAGCAGCAGACAGGGGCTGTGGGCAGCGGGGGTGCCCGCGGGGACCCCCTGCACAAACACCCTCCCGCAGCCCCTTCCTTTGGAGGCACAGCAAGGGGGGGCTCTGGACCTGCCAAAGCTTGGTGAGAACACACGTGTTTCCTGATGAAATGATGACCCAATTACACATTTTGGAGTTTTCCATGAATGTTTTATTAGTGAGTCACTTTATCAGCTACACTTCAACTGCAGCTTTTGCATGCAAAATTTAGCAGATGTCTGATTTCATCTTGAAAGGCTTTGAGCTTACACTTTTGGTTCCTTGACAAAGAGCAGCTAGGGATGCCAAGCGCTTGCTTTCCAAAGCTTCAGGAGCTCACTTGATCCTTTTCTTTAAAAAAAAAAAAAAATCTCATTCATGGAGAAAACAAAAACTGCCACAAAGGGAGGCGGCCCTTTTTTACTTGTGGCTGGTGCACTTCTTGACTTGTGGCTGTTGCAAAAATGCCGTGTCTTTTTCATGGAAAGTATCTGGGTGGTTTTCCCCTTGTTCATCCCATCTTGTCCCCTGTATGTATTATATTTAAATAAAGGCGTGGTGGTGGAGGAGCAGCTGAAACAAAGCAGGTCCCCAGGGAAATGGATAATAACCTGGGTGACTTCTGGGCCCTGGATGCCTGGGCAGGAGATCTGGGCAGGATGGCATCCCAGAGGAAATGAAAAAAAATTCCCAATACAAATATACAAAGAAAAACCCCTTCCCTCGGAGCTGTTAGTTTTTCTCTGAGCTGGCCTGTGATTCTGTCTGCTCTGCAGGATGGGACATAAGGGGAGACACGGCCGAGGATGGGTCCAGCTGAAGGTAAATTGGTGAAGCCAATAGGAAGAATGGTTAATTTTCCTTTGCTTGAAGTTTATGGAGAATTTTCTCTTGGTTTCTTCAAGTTCTTTGTTTCTACTCCTTGCCCCAAATAATGGAAGATCTTTGGTTTAAACCTAAAGGAACAAACTGGCCCGAGCGTTAGTTTAAACGCAGGGAGGGAGAGGTGCTTTGAGGACCGCGTTACTGCCGGGGGAAAACGTGCCATTTACTGACCCCAGCCAGAATGAGGCTCTTTCGCCTCTGTGCTTGCAAGGCTCACGTGAAGAGACGGCGGAAGAGAAATGCAAAGCGTGTGACTTGTAACAGATTTGCAACCAAAGTACTGGAGGAAGTGCTGGGGCAGCAGGGATGCTCTGCCCCGCTGATGCCTGTGCCGAGCATCACCAGTGCCAAACGGGCAGCTGGACGCGGACAGATGGACACCAGCACCGGAGGAAAGGCATGGATGGTCCGATACAGATATGTGCGGGCTTCGGGAGGGGAAGAGTAATTTCAAGAAGCCAAGGAAGAAGCAGAAACCATGGTAAAGTTGTTCCACAAAAATTCCCACCAAATACTTACATAAAATCTAATACCTCTTGGATATATCCTTTTCAAATTCCTTGTTTCCAGATAAATGAGGCTGTAGCAGATGGCTGACACTACAGGTGTCGTACACCCGTGTACACGGAGAAATAATGGGTGTGAGAAGCTGGACACGCTCAAGTGAGAGACAATAAAAACCCTCTCACACTAGAAAAGAGCTGGCACTTTATTAACATTTGGTAACTAATAAATACATTACTGACAGCCAATAAATTATTACAATAACTAATGCTCTATTAAACCAATTGACAGTCACTCTTCGTACAAAATTACAGTTAATACAGTTTGGGCCATCAAACATGCAGGAGAAACG
>NW_010146010.1:4272-15029 GCF_000699245.1 Pterocles gutturalis
AAACGGGAAAGCCTCCAGCGATCCTTCGGGAAGAAAAGTGGCGGGGAACGGGGAGCCCAGAGGCAGGCGATGGTCACTGTTCCCTTGTCGAGCTGAAGGCAGGAGAGAGAGGTGGTGGGGCATAGGGCTGGGGATGTTAAATTAGGGACTGGGGGATTTAACGGGCTAGCAGCTGCTCTTTAAACAACCTTATTTCCCTGCCTAGCGCTGCTGGGTTGTTCCAGCCCTGGAAAAGCTGGTGAGACTCGGGCAAATGCAGAAAATCACGTTGTTACCAGCTGCGATCTCCTCTCCCCACCTGGCACTGGGGGTTAGACCCAGAGCCGCTTGCCTGCAGGATTTGGTCTCATCACTGATTTCCAGGGCCCGGAGCTGGTGGAGGGGCCGGGGCAGCGAGCGTCGGGCTGGCTCCCAGCCCTCCACCTCCTCCCCCGTCCCCGTCCCTCCTGGACAGACCCTGCCCTCTCGGGGAGATGGAGATGGGTTCGCCCTGTTCCCAGCCCGGCTCCGAGGCTCTGCTCCTCCTCCCCTTATTAACACGTGAGTGTTTCAGGGTGGTACTCGCTCCTGTTCTCCAGCCTTGGCAGCACGAATAAAGGTCTCACAGGCTGCTGATTCGGACACGAGCGGTCCTCTGAGAAGTCCCTTTCCACAGCCACGTGCTCAGCGTAATGTCTTATATAGGTCACGTACCTATATCTGTCAGGATCAATTATCTCCTGTCACTGCAGGCGCTCAGAAATGACAATGTACGCTCAAGTCTCGGGGCGCTTTGGGGGAGTGCTTCTGTCTGCTCTTTCCCCCCAGGAGGCAAGACCGTGATCCGCTCCTTTGTGCAACCCAGCCCGCATCCGTGCTTCCCCAAGCGTGCGCTGGGATGCAAGTGTGTGATGGGGCTGGGGGGTTCAGGAGGATGCTTGGTAGCACCATCCCTCCTGACCTTGACGCTTCCAGCGTCAGATCCTTCATGAGGGTTCAGTCTCCTTGGAAAGGGTTGTGGAGTTTTTGGTTGTAAGCCTGAAGACAAACCTGGCCCATGACAAAAACACGAACACACTAGTACTACGCTTCCCTAATTGACTCACGGAACAGTCAGCCTCGCTCCCAGGAACTCAACAACTCTCCCTGGCTCCAGGAGAATTTTTGGCCACAAGCCACTTGGACACATTGCCCAGGCTAACGGTGCAGGGCTGGTCCCCTTCACAGCATCCACTGCAAAATCCCCCGCAGGTGGTGCCTGCACAGCGAGGGCTGCCCAGTGCGTCACCCAGCAGTGACCGGATGCACTGGGATGGTTGGCAAAAGGACATCTGTGTCCCTGTCCTGACCGCCTGGAGATTGTGTTCCTGGCCTGAGAACACAGTCCATTCCCTTGCAGGCAAGCAGATTAAAAACACCAGATACATTTTAATGTACATTGCAGCATTGACTGCTCTCGTTAATACTTTTGGTGTCCTGTAAAACCACCACATCTACCCAGGAGGCACAGCAGCCTCCTCCTAAGGATGCTCTCCCCTCCATGAAGGGACGGGCTGGCCAGCCACCTAGGAAAGCTGGCTGAAGGCAAGAAGCTAATTCTCATACAAAACTCCTGAGAGAGATGTAGTTGGAAGAATTTCTGGGAGGGCGGTGGTGGGGGGCGGACTGACCCTCGCCAGCCCCGGCAGGGCAGCAGGCACATCCCTGTGCTGGCAGACGGAGGGGCCAGATGGCCTCGCCAGTGGTCCTGCTGCCCTGCTGCTCGGCTGGGCTCCTCCGGCGGATGTGAAAACGAGAGAGTGAACTCTATTTGCTAAGAAAAAACTGGCCTTTGAAGCCTGTGGCTGTGTTTAACTTGTGCTTCCCCAGTGCGTGTTTATTGCCAGTTCTCCGAACAAGCCCTGCTACTGCATCCTCCCAAGGAGCACTGTGCTCTGCAGCTCAGCCCTGCAGCCTCATCCACAGGCTCAAAGCTTGCCTTCCACAGGTTCTATTTCATTGAAGTTATTGTTTAAATAAGGGAGCTATTTGCCTTTTTTTTTTTTTTTTGGTCTCACAGCTCTACACACCCAACCCTCTCATTGCCAATGGAGCAACTGGGGGGGCTTCCTTCTTTCTTGCTGCTGCTGTCTGAAGCTCATTGTGAGTTGCTAATGCTGCTGGATGAGTGACCTGAGTCATTACAAACCTCCTGCATCCCAAAAAGGGCATCTTTTGCAAATTCCCACGCTAGCTTTGACGGATAGCATGGTGATACGTAGCTGTTTCACTTCTGCTTTTAAAAGACATCCCCCATGCCCTCGTATGATTTCTGTTGCATCTCTACCAGTTGCAACATCCCTGCCATGCGGTGACTGCAAATGCAACACAACGCAGGGCCTCTGAGAGTCTGCATTTGGGGCATTGTAAGTGCAAAGCACAAGAGGCTATGAAGAAGAGGGCTTTTGAAAGCAGGGGGGGCATTTCAGGATCTTCTTTTCAGGCAATTGCTGCAAGGATTGCTGGTGTTCAGGAAAAGCACGGGACAAAAGATTGCCTGCAGAAGACACATCTGCCAGCAAAGGCTTGGGAGGATGCAGAAAGTCAGCGGTGAGTAATGCTTTGGCAGGCGTTCTGGAGACAAAAATCTATACAAGGCCATCAAGTGGGAGAAATAGCAGTGTTTAACGCTGGAGGCATTTCATCTTCCAAACGCTGTTTCCAGCCTTTGTCAGTGAATCCTCAGGACACTCATGTGAGGGAGGGAATGTCAGCAGCAGCTGCTGAAATGAAGCTTTAGACATACAATATGCCAAAGAAAATGAAAGAAAAGGCTCTGTCTGTCAACATTTCCTCCTCTTTTTCTCCCTGCGGAGCACCAGCCGTTGATCATCACCAACATGCCGGGGAAGCAGCCGGCACTGCAGAGGGGCTGGGGCAGGAGGGGGCTTGCACCTCCCAGGCGACACGGCCGGGGGTGGGTCTCCTCAATCCAGCCCGGAGCGTGGCACAAGCACACCGAGCTGGCATGGGTGACCTGGCTGCATTCGGTAGAGTTTGGAGTTAAATTGTCTCCACCAAAATATTCCTGCGTGCTTTACGCTGGGAGCTCGGGAAGCCTTGGCTTGGTGCTGCCTTAGCTGGGAACAGCTTCTGGTACTTATTCCCCTGGACAAAATGTCACCCACAGCAAGGGCTGGGAACAGAAAACCTCCAAACTTGTAGCGCTGCTGATCAAACCCTTCTGAAACAGCCTAACAAAGACCTGCCCTGCTGCCAGCTGCACACAGCGCTGCTGCTTCGCCCTGGGTCTAGTCGTTACGTCTCCTTTACATACTGATGGAGCCAACATTCAGCTTTGCAGCCCTGTGACACTCAAGGCACATTTGAACACTAGGTGTTACTGGTGGGACTCGGTCACTTGCATGGGAAAAGCTCCAGGAGCATCCCCATCCCTCTGCAAGCCGCCAGCTAATTCCCTGCCAGCACCCCGCTGCCATCATGCGCTGTCCTGAGAAGCAAAGCCAGTGCCTGGGCGATTGAGTGACCGCAGCCAGCAGCCCAGCTTCCACCCAGCGTCAGATGACCTCTGAGATCAGCAGAGGCTTGGGGAAGGTTGGCAGGGGTGGATCTGAGTCCTGGCTATTTCTTTTTCACATTGCCTAGCTATGCACTAAACTCTTCCTGCAGAACCCAACAGCTCGGTTGCATTTTTTGGACATTCCCTTGGCTTTACCCCCCAGGGACTAGAGCTCAACACTGGTACAAATCTTTTCAGGGTTCGGGCATGCAACCGGTCCCTTCCAAGGAACCAGAGAACTGGGCAGGTGCTTCCCACTGACAATCCTTTCTTTGAAAATCCTTCCCACTGACCCTGCAAATCCTCAGCTAACCCGCAGACAGTCACACACAGTCCCTGTGGTCGCCGTTCCTGTGGTTTACGGCTGCACAGCAGTGTGCTGGCATTGCACAGAGCTGGGAGAGGGGCTGGGACGCGGGAAACAAGGCGTGTGCGGGGTGAGGAGCAGAGAAGGGCTCCTGGCTTGGCTGGCCGGCAGCTCTGCGTGGGACCTGGTGCCACTGGAGGTGTTTTAAGGCTGAGATGGTGAAGAAGAGGGTGGGTACGGCCTTGGGCCAGAGCCGGGGAGGCAGGGACCTGGCGGTATTGCTGTTAGCGCCCAGCAGAGGGTCCTCACTGTACCACACTACACACAGTTTGTAATTGAACGCTCTCTAGGGGGTTACCGACACAGCTGGAGCCAGTTAGATGGGCGAGGGCCACCTTGTTCTCCCTGGGGTGCTCCTGCTCTCACCTCTGGCTGGGTTTTGTCATGGGTGTCCCACAAACGCTGTCCCAGCAGAGCGCAGCCTCCGATGGGGACTCTCCTCCGCCTCCTGCTGCCCTTCTCTTCCAGTCCTCCCTGCAGCCTCAGCCTGCGCATCTCCCTTCTGCAACTCCTGTCCCAAAGTGCCCCCAGCCTCCCCGCCAGCCCTCTCGATCCCATGCCACCATCCCTGCTCCCTTCCCTGCCTGCCCTCACACCATCCCCCCTCGATGGGCACAGCCAGAAAAGGGCTGCTGTCCCCCCCAGGCATGGCACTGGAGAAAACCCAAACCTCCCGAGACCTGAATGACACCCCTACCCTGGGCTCCTCACAGAGGCCAGCGGAACTGGGGGCTTGCCTGGAAAGAGTCCCATTTCCCGGGATCATGGACTTTTCAGCGAGGCAGAGGAGAGGCAGGGATCCCTGCTGCCTACCTGCCCAGGTGCCCTGCCGAGTGGGACCGCGGCGGCGGCTGTCTCACCCAGACACCGCACAAGCTTTCGGGGTTGACTTCTAAGGGTCCCACCATGCTCCCAGAGTGATGCCCCACCTCTCGCGCTCCCCTCTGCCTTCACCCCAATGGCACCCAGAGCTCTTGGTGATGGCAGAGTGATGGCCACCCAGCCGCGTTTGTCCTCCCCTCTGTGCCCCACGTTTTGCTGTGCTGGGTGCTGCCCTTGCCCGTTCCATAGCTTCCCCCACTGCCCTGCCTTCCTCCCTTCCCTCTCTTCCTTGCACTTTTCCTTCCTATTCCATCACTTGGCTCTAATCACCTCCCCGAGCCTTCCCTCACCACTACATGGCCAGTATAAACCATCCCTCTTGCTTTAGGTACTGGTAAAGAGATGCCCTGACTGGAGACTCTTCAAACCTGGACACCCAGGCAGGAGATGATACAGGCAAGGTACCTGCTTCTGCTCCGCCGAGGAGGCAAGTGCCAGGCTGGGCTTCTCAAGGGGATTTAGATGCCCGAGGCGTGATAAAGACCCACGAGCCTCCTGCACACCCTGCTGTCACCCACGCGTGGTGACATTTCCCAAAGCACCTCTCCTCACTTCAGGGACTTAGAGGTCAAACCCTGCCTACAAGAAAGAAGCTAGGGCTAAATCTTTTTGGTGCACTCCAGCGTTTTCAGCCAAAGTTTGGAAAGAAACACTGCACGTTTGCAGGAGGATCTGTCACGCTGCAACCACAAGGCTAGGAGGTGCTTTGGGAAAGGTTGCTGGGTCCCCAGGCTGGGTTCCTCGCCAGGATGCCCCACGTGCAGGGTCCCCATCAGGACGCCATCCCTGGATCATCCTCGCTGCCTTCGCTCCAGGGCTCCGAGCCCAGCTGCCAGTGCAGCCGCCCCGTGGCATCCAGCAAAGCACCTCAGGAACGGGTTACTGAAACTGCTAGGTGTATTTTAACATTAATTTTGAAAAACTTGAGGTAAAACTGTTACTGGTAACGAGTGCTTTTAGACAAGGCTTAGTAGGTTTTGTTACTGTGTCCCTCTTACTCAGACACCAGCAGAACTCAGTCTGGCTGTTTTACTTGTTCACATAGCTGTCTGGAAAAAAGGAGAATATACAAACCCAAGCTGTGGCGGCTGCGTTCAACACCGACCCCTCTGGCTTCGGGGGGGGCACTGGAGCCATAAGGTACCCTCAGAATGATCATGTTGTATCTAGCACTTCCCAAAGGAATGGTGTTTTTTAAAAAAGATAAATAACCAGGAGAATTAAAGATATCCCTTAATTTCAAGGAAAGGAAAAGTTTTGGTTCCAAACTACACTGTTGCTGACCAGCATTTTAAGGCTTTGATTTTCTCTCTTTTTAAAACTGAATTATTTTTGTCTTTTGGCAGTTGAGATGCACTTTGTGGGAAACGCGTTAGCTCCCTCTACAGCGCTGTGAACTGGAACGGAGGAGTGGAACGAGGCAGCGAGGGAATGAACCAAAAATAAGCCAAAGTAAAATAAAATGGGGCTGGGGAAAGCAGAACTTGCTGCAAAGTTTTCTGGGATGGGAGGAGGGATTTATGTACTTCTTCCTCATCGTCTCCTGAGGAGGAAAAAAAAGAAAGAGGGAGGACCTGTCCAGGGGACCAGAGGATGCTCCCGGCAGGCGTGAGGAGAGGAGGGGAGGAGAGGGCTTTAGTAGAGTCCGCATCCCCGCAGATTGGTGGCTATAATGACATCTGTGACGGCATCAAAGACGAACTGGATGTTGTTGGTGTCGGTGGCGCAGGTGATGTGCGTGTAGATCTCCTTGTTGGGGGACTTGTTCTTGCTCTCGTACTGAGCCTGGATGTAAGCCACAGCCTCCGTGAAAGAGTTCGGGCCTATGAGAGAGCCGAGATGGAAGGAAAAAGAGCAGGTTAAAGCAGTTGTGTAACCCTAAATCCATGGGGTGCCTGAGCGCCCCGTTGTAGGGACACGGGGAGCTTGTATGGGGCTCTGCAACCCAGCTGTCCCGTCTCAGGGATGGGCACTCTGCCAGCCAGGGTTGCTGCAAGGGAGGAGATGCTCTCTGACTGTCAGCTCAGATGTATTTTTATTCTGGGTTGCTGTTTATAGTCTACAGACATTAAATGGGTGAGGGAAGTGAGTGTTAAACAGGCTAGGATGGGAAAACCAGAAGAAATGGTGACAAAAAAGAGAAGAAACCTGCCAGGAATGCAGTAAGTGCTTGACCTGGTGAGAAGGCTTAAGCTTTTTTCCTTTTTTAGATTTTTTTAATTAAAGTTTCAGCTTTTGATGGAAAAGAAGAGCTAATGTGTCCATGAATTGAGGACAGTATTGATAACTGTGCCCTGCTTTCCCTGAGTTGCTGAGAGAAGAGGATGCAAAAAGATCCAGCCTCTGCTACAGGTCAAAGTGGGGTTTTCTCAAAAAAAACCAACCCCAAAACACTAACACAAAATGTCCCTCTTTTTCAGGGATTAGGTTTGCAGTACCCTCTGCCAGAGCTGTGGCTAAAATCACACCACGAGGAGTTTCTTGGTTTGATGTCTGTGCCGAACCTCAGTAACCATCAGGTTTCACACTCAAAAAGCTTAAGCGCAGCGACGCGGAAGAGCAGGTCCTTTCTCATCTGGCCAGCCTCGCCACTGCTCACACACACAGCTCACCCGGCCACCGGACCGGCCCTGATAAACCCAGTTTCTGTGGCTGGCCCGGAGTGCAGCCCTCCAGCCCTGCTGGGTACGGCCCCGTGCCAGCGGCCCCCCAGCCCCGGAGGGCTCTGCGCTGGCCACACTGCTAGTGCCCTTGGTCCTCTCCCTCCGTGATGCTTTACTGATGGGAAATGTTGTTATCTGCTGGAGAGAACCTTACTTGGGCTTGAGATTCGCTGCGGTTGAAGGCTGGTGGTCTGGGAAACAGCTTGCACTTAGGTGTCTGTGTGTTGCTATTTGGAGACACACGCTCATGAAGACCACAAAAATATGCTTGAAATAAGACAAGCAAAATGTCTTCTGGGAGCAGGTTCTTGCATGAAGACTTGTGGAAAGAATTGGGAACAGTTCCACATCCTGTGCACCACCAGGAGGGGATTTCATGAAAGGGAAGTTGGTTGTTCAAAGGCAACAGGATTTAGATGCTGGATTCCTTCTGGGAGAGCAGGGAATTACTAACGCCAGCTGGGTTGAGAACACACCCTGGGTTCTGCTGCTGCTTCGCTAAGTGTGTGGATTAGTTAAAAGCATGAGTGAATTAAGGGGATGGAACCAGTCAGTGCTCCAGCATACAGCAGGCACATCTGCGGATGTAGGCTTCTAATAATTCTCTGTCAGCAGAACTAATGGACATCAGAAACTTCATTTTATTAAAAAGCATTTTGTGGAACCGACTTGTGATGCTGAAAGTCCACTTGTTTGATTTATAGGCTTTCATCAAATAATTCTTTTTAACTCCAGGGCAACTTTCTAATAACGCTGCTTTTTCACCAGGCCACGAGGGCTTCATCCTCTGAGCCACGGACAGCAAAGCAGGGGCGAGCAAGCTTAAGCGTCTGCTTGGGTCTAAAGTCTGGGCTTAACGTTAGCACGAATTTCCAATTTTGTAACGGCATTGCTGAATGCCTGGGGGTGAGATCTTTTCCCTTCTGGTTCAGATCCCTGTTGGATCAGTGGAAGGACTTGCAGCCTTCAGACTTCCAGCCCTCTCCGATGGCACAAGAGAGGAAAGAGGTCTGTGGAGGGTCCCTGGCATTGTCATAGCTCCCAGCTGCCTCGAAGGAATTCAGAGCATCTTTGGGGTACTCTGAGATTTGGGGAGGACTGCTTTGGTTCACTTGGGGCTGAAGTGCTCCAGAAACAAGATACATTTGTTTTCTTCTGTGTAAGCAGCTGAGAGCTTAGCTATGTGTGTCCAAGGGTCTGCCTCCCCCGCTGAACTCCTCTCTGGGCTGGGATAGCTTGGGAAGGAAAAGTTCCATCTGAAGTGACATTCCTTCTTGTTCTAGTCTCTCTGCCATCAGGGATATGGAAGAATATGACTTCAGAGTGGGGTTACTGGGAGACTTCAGTGAAGATCCACAAAACCAGGTCCACAAAATGCAACCAGGAAGGAGTGAAAGGTGCAGGTTCGCTTCACGGAGAAAAGGGAAAAAGGACGAGGGCATGAAAAAAAATCTTCTGGTACGTAAACGCACTGCTGTAAAGAGGATGGTGATGAGCTGCTTTACCAGCCATCCAAAAGATGGCAAGCAGCAATCTAATCTGCACCCGGAAAAATTTGGGGTTGGCATTATTGTGAGCTTTCAACTGTAAAGACTGTGACATTTCCATTATTAGATCTTTCAGAAAATCGTGTCAGGATGATGTTGGTTCTGTCTGGATCAAGCAGATGAGTAGATGGCCAAAATGTGTTGGTAGTGACAAACATCCAAACCTTCCCCGGAGAGGAAGCCTGCAGATGTTCTTCTGAATTCAGACGGAGTCGTTCTGCTCCATGGTATCAGACCATTCAGCCCAAAGCAGCAATGATGGATCGCTTTTGCCTATTCATCGTGAAAAATCAAGTGCTCAGAGATAGGAAGCTTTGGTTAACCATTTGTTGGCCTGCCCAGAACTGTGACACTCTCGGTACTCCCGGTTCAGAACTATGTTTCCTGACAAAGAGATCCACTTCTCTGTCTGGCGGCTTGATTCATCTGGATGGCTCTGGTGAGCTTAAATAATTCATGATGATAAAAGTTTATTTTTAAGCTGTCTCGGAACAGTAATGAGGGTTTGTGGAAGCTGGCGAGATACAGCGGGAAGCGGCGGGGTGCAGCTGCAGCCTTTGCATGGGGGATGTGTTCCCATCGTGAGCAGGGCAGACGCCAGGCAGGCAGCAGAAGCGAGGGCTCCTTGCACGCTGCCCTGTTGCAGAGCCTCTGCTCGGATCTCCAAGTTTCATTAAGGCCTCCTTCTCCCCAGCAAAGCTCGGGGCATGGCTTGCTGTGGCTCTTCTCCATCTGCACGATGCGTTAAGAGATGTGGGTGGCCAGTGCATGAGAAAAACAAGGGCCTTGCTTTCTATCTGCATCTGGCTGGAAGCGTTTCCATGCCCAGGATGGTTGATATCAGCAAGCCTGAGAGCGAAACTGGGGACCTCCTACCCTAGTGTGATAAAAATGTACAGCTAGAGCTGAAGCAGCCAAGCTGTGGGACCTGCTGTCTGGGTGCCGAGGGCTGGTCCTACAGCCGCTCAGTGCGTGGCAGCGGGTGGTGGCCAGGAACCGCAGAGGGATCCTCGCTGTGCTCAGCATGGACCAGGGGAACACGGTGGGTTATAAACAGAATAGCTGGACCCCAGCTGAGGACAGCCTAGCAAACGCCGTGCGCTGGTCTCCCAGAGACCGGTTACCCAGCTGTCATGGTTAAGCTCGCTGTGTCTTTCTGAGAGACCTGCAAGAGGGTTCATGTTCCTGAGCAGCGCCGGGAGCCAGGGCACAGGGACAGGGAGCGTGCTGCCAGCCCCACGCCTGCACGGGCTGCCTCGGCGTCGGAACCGCCCGCAGGGCAGAGCTTGGATGCTCCCATAGCGGTGGTGGCCCTTCGCCGGCAAAGAACTTGGGTTTAAGTCATCCTCGTGCTTTAAGCGGACCACTAAACGTGGTGGTGGTGATCCTATTGCATTTATTGAAATAAAACTTGCAGGGAAGCGAACGGGAGCTCTAGGTGTGCATCTTTAGCTCACTGCCCGCGATACACGGCAATGTCAGCCCCAGCGGGAAACACCCCGTGCCCCCTTTGCCTCCCTGTGCAGCCAGCTTTCTCATTACCTGTGTACTCAGGAAAGCAGATAGTCAGTGGAGATTTCTTAATTTTCTCCTCAAATATGTCCTTCTTGTTTAGAAAGAGGATAATAGACGTCTCTGTGAACCATTTGTTGTTGCAGATGCTGTCAAAAAGCTTCAGTGACTCGTGCATGCGGTTCTGCAACAGAAAGGAGAGATCGCATCAGGCCAAAGGCGGCGACGTGGGGACGTTCAACACGTAG
>NW_010146010.1:15060-27859 GCF_000699245.1 Pterocles gutturalis
AAAACAACTAAATTAAGGAGGAAACAAAAAAAAAAGAAAAGCTACAATAGACATAATAAATTTATGTATACATAGAGCTGAACGTATACATACACAGATGCGATCCCTATAACATTGGACATACAGTTAGTAACTCAAGGGCATTTAACTACACAGAGCTGTTCTGATTTTGCATAGCGTACAATTTACAGGATCCCAGCTCACAGAAATCATCATGCACCATGCATGGATGGGGAGTTACTTTTGCCCTTCGATCAGATTTATGAGTCGGTGTAGCTCATGCAGATTTTTCTAAAATGTTTTCATTATTTTTTATTTTTTTTTAACTTTCTCGAGTGTGTGTGGCACACAATTGATTGGATACATTAACCAAGGACTGGTGGATCCTTGAATTAATCTAGAGTTGGAAGCAGACATCAAGGTGACATAATTTTGGAAATGACCTTGCCATGACCTTCGCCTGGTTTCGTTATTTTGTTTAGTGTTGTTCTCTGTTGTCAGGCTTTTAATTTTTAAAATTTATTTATTTTTTTTAGTTCTCTTGGAAGATGGCTCAACAGAAAGTGTCTGGCAGACAGGAAAAAAAGGTGAAAAAGGAAGAGGAAATAGTATAAAAAGGAAAAACATAACAAAGGGCATCTAAGAACAACCAGACTAGAAGTCAGGCAGCTACCACTGATGTTAGCTCATGCCTCTACGAGAATATTAGCTACTCGCCAGCAGAAGAGCCATACGGTCAAACGCACGCAGAGCGAGAAGTCAGCTTTTTGGTTATAGGTCATGCAAAAAAATGACACAGAAAAGGAAAGAGATAAGAGGAATGAAAAAACCAGACCAGTTAGAGAGTTGCAAAGTCCGCCACATGGTTTATGGTGGTGGAAAGAGCTCACGGCAAAGTCAACCAAGTGTCATGTTCCCTGCTGCTTTCAACTCTTGGTTGTTTTTTTTTTGTTTTTTTTTGTTTTTTTTTTCTCAGTTCAAGAGAAGCTCCATACCTGCCAAATTTGGTTGGTCTCTCAAATGCCCATTTTTTGGCCTTTGTTTGGTTAGATAAGGTCAGACGGCCGAGGAAAAGCTGTGAAGGTGCTGAGGCTGGCGACGTTTGGCGCCCGAGGCCGACGCCGGAGTGCGCACGCCAAATATCTCAGCCTGGAGCCGGGGAGCGGAGAGAGCAGGCGCGGTGAGGACGAAGCACACCCAAGAGTCAGGGGTTATCAAAGGCAAGGCACGGTACAGACCGGACCAGCTCCTCGGCTTTTCCCAGCGGCATCTCCTTGGGACAGCACTCCCCAAACCCACTAGTGCACATACGAGACTGGTTACAGCGACCGCAGGAGAGACGCTAGAGAGAACAGGGCTGCACCGGCTTTTTGGGGAGGGTGCAGCGTGTCCCCCCGCCCCGGGTTTGGAAATTCAGAGTGGTGCAGGAGACAGCCGGGGGCCTTCCCCCCTCTCCCGGTTCACACCCGCGCTGGCGGCATAATTGAGCCCAGCACTTTATCGATTAACGCTTTCCTTTTCATTGATACGCTTCAGCTGCTGCTGAATGTTTTCTCTTAATACAAGTGGCTCCGCGTACGAAGGGGACACCTGATCTGACCCAGAGTGAGGCAGGACGTGCGCAATTTGCTGTAGCGTATACCACAGGCTTTGCAACCAGAATGACCGAGCATCTCCCCTCCGTGCATCGCACAGACACACGGGGAGGACACAATCATGTACAAATGTAAAAACACATCTCAGTTGCAAGATGTTGCTGCTCTGCATCCCCCATGGCTGTGTGCTGTTTCCTGCTAACCCATTTTGTACTGGCTGGTGTGGGAGCCCCAGAGCAAAGCTCCTCTTTGCTACTTGCCGTGTCAAAACTGTAACTGTGTAGAAACCTGCAAAGGCTTTGTACAGGAGATCCTCGGCTACCCAAAGCCTTTGGGAGGAGAGAAGAAAGCGGAGGGCAGTCAGGGGAACAGAAAGCAAACATAATTAGCTGGTTTCTAAGCAGAGTCCCTCACAGAACATTTTTAATGACATTTTTATCACCCTTGCTGATTTAAAATAAAAGCATGGAGAAACACACAGATGCTGCTGGTGGGTTAAACCAATCCCTCCTCTGCAGCAGCCGGCAGCCCGGAGGTCACCGTACTTACCCCGTGCACCTCGCCAGCCCCACACCGCGCTGCACAGCCCTGGCGGGGAGCGGCGCCGGCGACTGCACCCCCCGGCACAGGAAGCACCGCAGCTGACATTGGTTTTGGTTAAGAAATAGAAGCTGAGGACTTCTCCTGAGCTGGGCTTTGCCGTCAGGTGAAGCTGACTTTCCTGCAGCAGCAAGGCTCCATAAGGACCCTACAGAAATCCTGCTTCGCTTACACGGTCTGATTCCTCCCTGTTACCAGCAGTTAGGAAATGAGAGCGTTTTCCCAAAAAAAGTCCAGTCGTAACCAGAACATACACACAGCACAAACCAGTCCATCCCTGTAGGAAATGACAGTTACACTAAGAAACCTCTGTTCCTTTCAAATTCCAGAAACAAGTGTTGAAGCTTCCTGAGGCTGCCTGCCCTGGTCTCTACACGTTGCTTCTCCCCCCAGCTTTGCCTGCCAGCTGAGTAAATACAACCACTGCTCTGTCCACTCCTCATCTACCCGGGAAAGGTTCTGGTCTTATAAAATCCACCTTTTCCTTCCCCATCCTTAAAGAGAAGACGACATTACTGAAAAGCAAGGAGCCGCTTTCCGAGCATGGCGAAGGTCAGAGCAGCATCCCTGCGAGCAGGTCCCCATGCTCCTGTCGCTGTACCTGGGTGCCTGGAAATGCTGTTGTATCCCAGGAGCACGGACACAAGCTGTCCCAGTGCCAGCTAACACTGGGAATGCCTTGCTGCCTCCCTTTCCTGTCCCTTCCCAACTGCTATTAGCTTGTGGGAGACCTCCAGCAGCTCAGGCAGGCGTTGGCTGAGGTGTGAGGATGGGGAGGCAGCCGCCGGGTGCCCCGTGTAAAAGGACAGGCTGCTGCTAAAGGAGGAGTGAGACGTTAAGAACCCCACATAATCCCCCTCCTACCAGTAAATCCACAGCAAAAGACCCTCCTAGTGCCTTCAAACTTCCCCAAGGTCCCACGCAGGAGCAGCGGTGCTGCTGGGATGGGGCAGCCCTGCCCGCGCTGCTGGGAGGCATTAAAGATTACGTTTCCATCACTGTTATATGAAGTGATATAAATTACTTCACCTGCTTCTGGACCCATTGTGGTGCTTTTTCCTTCTTCATGTTGGGTCTCGCATTAAGGGAAGGGCTCTTGAAACACTGGCTTCTTAATGTCACTTGCTATTTCTAAACCAGTCTTTAAACCCTCGTGCCTGTAAATACCCCAACGAGGATCAGCCCCAGCAGCCGCGTTACAGAGGAATAACCACTCGCCCATACAAATTAAAAGTCCCGTTAACTTTTCCTGCGCAGGACAAGAGACAGAACCACTTACAGGTGAGCTCAGATGTCACTGAACAACCATGTTCCCACCGCCGACAGGAAGGACGAGCAGCTTTCTACTGAGCGGGAGGCAGAAAGGATGCTGCGGTCAAGAGCCTGCCCAGGCAGAAGCACACGCACAAATCCCATCTTTTTTCACCAGTGCATGAGAGGAGACCTGGTTATTTCTACAGCACACAGTCAAGTCAATCTTTTTTGTTTTCCTTGGTGATTCAGTGCTGTCACGTGAACTATAAGGACACTGATGGTTTTCCTAATCACAGAAACTCCATATTCCCCCGCCCCGCTTATATTTCCTACCATGCCCAAGCCACTTCCACTGGCTTTGTCATTCCTAAGGCAATTTCTGAGCACAGCAATTCAATTTTCCTTGCCCAATGACAGCAGAGAGAGCATGCTAACCAGGTCAGGCAATGCAATACGAACCAACAGGCCACCACTAATGCACACCAAGGGTCACCGGCACAGCGCCTTCAACCCATCCCACGCTCTGCAATGGGGACACAAACAATACTTGCACGTCTTGGCTAGCTATGGATGACCTAAATATCTTCGTTCCAGAGGCAGTAATGTGCAGCGTGAACATCTTGCCATGACTCCTTTGAATTTGCAAGGAAAAAACCAAAGAGAATAGTCTCAGTTCCCATGACAAGTCCCATGCCATTGCTACCTTTTTTTTAAATTCCATTAGGAATTCCATCTAGTAGGAACAACACAGATCTACCTTTGTTAATCATCTTCAGTTTTACCGATTAATATGACTGCTGTCCCTCTCTCCTCCCAGGTTACAGATCTGAGGCTTTTCCTCCTGTAACTGCAGCTTACGGAACATAAAGATAAGTCACAAATGAGACAAAATAGCCTCGTTATGCGAAAACATAATCCATGGAGTTGCTCAGTTAAGGCAGGACGTTCCCATGCTGTACAAATACAGCAGAGAGCCCTGCAGCTCCTTGTGATGGTCTTGCTAAAGGCAGATGCAGAGGGAGGTGGAACACCTTGCAGACAGTGTTTTGTGCTGGGAAGTGGGTCTAGTTTTGCCTTGTGAGCTCCAGCTGTGGGCTGTGGCTGGCAGCAACGGGACTGATGAAGGCACTGCTGGAATTTCCCTGCAGGTTTGCTCCACTCCCTTGGGAGCTGGGCACTCAGGGAAGCACTTTAGATCCACCAACAGCGGCATTAGAAGGTGTTTGGGGCAATGGGAGAGGCTGGATTCACCAGCACCGGGGTTTTCTATGCAAAGCATGGTCTTTAGGGGTATAGGGGCCTAGAATCACAGATGCAGAAAGATTTCTTTATTTTATTTACATCTTTCTGATCCGGACATAGAGAAGTACTTGCTTTCCCCAACTCCCACTGTGTCGCTCTTTGTGGCAGGGAATCAGAGAGAAAATATATCCCTTCTGGAGTGATGGCTTAGCACACAACAGCCCTTTCTAGCTGCTGCAGGAGGATGGGTACTCGGTCTTTTAAAACAAAGAGTGCAATAAGCCACCAAAAAACTGCATGAGCATAGAGCTGCGCCTTACTTTTACGGGCAGGGACAGGTCAGGGGGTGCTTCACCCAGCCCTGTCTAACCAGCTCTTTGCTCAGTCTCATTTCAAAGGATTCACAGTAAACCTCTTGTTGGTGAGCTTTTTTCAGTGGGGTAAACTGACCCTACAACCACACTGGTCCCAAGGCCCCCCTGCTAACGGAGGTTAACAAGGCGAGCCCCTGCTCCGTGCTGACGGCTGGCTGTATTCAGACTGCGGCTTCATCCACCTGCACTGCGCTTTGCCTTAGAGAAGTGCAAAAAGCCCTTGTGAAATCCTGTGATTGTTGTCACCAGGGTGCCCAGCACACAAGGAAAAGCTGTTCTCCCTGTGCACCCAGCTCTGCAAGCGTTTTTTTTTTGGCACCTGAGGCGCAGCAGGGCTCTTTCCCCCTCAGGGCTCCATGCCAGAAATGCAAGCTCTAGGAGCTGGTCATCCAGAGATGTCTCCGTGGCTCTGTGCAGCTGAAGTGCCCGGGCATCTCTCTAGAAAATGAAGCTGGAGGAGCAGCATCCAGCTCACTCTCTCAGCTGCCTCCTCTTTGTGTTTTCTAAGTGAGAAGCAATAAAAGCTGATTTACGTCATTAAAGCCAGCAGATGTGACGGATGCAGACAGACGACAAATCAGCAGACTGAAGAGATGCTGCTTTTATTGCGGGGTTTTTGGAGAGGAATTACGTTAGCAGGGAGGAGAGCGAATGCTTGGGGGTTCAGCGGGGAGAGGGGTGCTGCGTTTTCCACCTGCCATTTGTGCTGGGAGTATAAAGGCGTGAGGAGATCCGACACTGTCACTTTTTCCTATTTGCATTGGCGTTGCTCAGGGTTGTTTATTTGGGTTAGGCGGGGGTGTCCTGCAGGCGCAGCAGTGACGATGCTGAATCCTTTCCGCGTTTACACCGAATGTGGAAATGAACAGCAGCTGCCTCTGCCCTCCTATTGCTCAGCATCCCCAGGAAAGCTTTGTGAAAAGGGATTGAAATAGCAAGCAAATGTCAGCGCTGTGCCAGGCTTGCCTGCTTTCTGGATGCAAGAGCAAAGTCGGAGCTGCACAAATCCCCATTTCTGCAGCGGGGTGCTTCAGAGGGGAGGCTGAGCTGGCACCCTGCTCATCACTGGGGTGGTGCTGGGTGATGGAGAGTCACTGGCAGAGCTCAGCATCCCCAGGAGAGATGCTGTAACCTCCATCTCAGAGGAGCTGAGTTTGGGCTGACATTTCAGAAACGGCATTGGCATCCAGGCCCTTCCATTTGGTGCTCCGTGGCTTTGAACCCCAGGCTCTGCCCTGGGCAGGCTGGCACCCAGAGGTGACCTGTGTTAAAGGCTGCCTTTGGCTTCACACTGGGAGTGTCACAGTGCGAGTCATACCTACAGGCACCTTGTTCTCAGCTCAGATCACAGCTTTGCTCCCTGCCCCACAGGTCTGCCCTCTCCCTGCACGTTCTGCTTCATCTCCTGGGTGTGTGCTCCCTGCCCAGCTGCAGAGCTCTATGCCATCGAGCTAAGGGCTGGGCTTTTCAAGTCACATCAGGAGATTTTGGTTCCTTGCCAGTAAATCCTACAGGACTGAGCATCCTTGAGCACACCAGGGCCAGGGTCAGAGGGAGGTGATGACTGAGGATTATAAATAAGTGGACGTGAGAGGGTGTAGGGCTTCTCAGTCAGCCTGGAGGGACACAGACGTGATGTTCATACCACCCTGAATTCTGGCATCAAACAACACAACCAACCAGGTGCCTTCATCAGTTTGCCAGAGCTCATAAACCCAGGTCAAAAAGGCTGGAAACCACAGCCCCTCAGTCTTTTTGGGAAGAGATGACTGATAGAGTCCCTCCATTTGTTCCTCATCAACAGCTTTCTGCAAGCCTGACATCCTCACCAGCAGGAGAATGAAGAGCCTCAGAGACACAGTGCTGGTGGGAGCGAGCCCTCCATGCTGCCGCAGACTGGGCACAGAGGAAATAATTTCCAAGTCTGAGTACAGCCTCTGATTCCTTTTCATGAGACAAATGCAACTGGGTGCCCGCCACAGTCGTCGTTAGTCCCCAGAGCATGCATCCCCATCACACCGAATGAATGGCCGGAATACAGTAACGAGCCCTCTCTCATCCTTTCTGTGTATTTAATTCACTCCTATTAATTGCACTCTAATACCAGGGAGCACACAGCTCCTCACCAGCTTTATTTCCAGATGGTATTTTGAGCCTAATGTCACAGTGGGAAGTCATAAAAGCCCTCCCAGAGCAAATTACCTGAGGAATCAAACAGTTCCACTCGCACTCAGGAAAATGAATCTCTGCAGCCTGAAGAACCAGGTTACGCTCCCAGCCCACGCCTGCCTCGGGCGTGCTCGGCCGTCCCGCAGCTCCGCACCGCGGCATGACCGCCTCCTTGCACTTGCTCCAAAAGCCCACCTAGCTACAGCGCCTCTTTCTGGGCAGAGGGTCCCACTAACCCATGTGGAAAACACACAGGTCAGCTGGAAAGGAGAAATAAACCACTGCGACTGGACCGGTGCAAGGAGGCATTACCTGGGCAGGCAGGCTTGATTCCAAAGAGCGCAGAGGAGGACAAATCTCCCCAGGACTGCAGAGCTAAGGGGCAGTGACTGACAAAAGCACGTTACCGCAGCACCCCCCTGAGCATTTGGCCATCTCCGAGGAGTCGCTGGCTATGCAGTATCCCAGAAAGAAGAGTCGGGGCCTCCAAGACCCAGGTTAGACTCACCGTGGTTTCGTCTTCATGGAGCACCTGGTCGTAGCCACTCAGCGCCACACAGAAAATGATCGCTGTGACATCCTCGAAGCAGTGAATCCACTTCTTGCGTTCTGACCGCTGGCCCCCGACATCGAAGAGCCTACGGCACAGGAGAGGACCATCAGCTCTCTCCTAGTTATGAGGAAACTTCTGCATTCTTGGCATTTTCTGACCATGGGTGGCTCCTAACACAAACCAACAGCTCTTTCACCACTGGCTGGGTCTGCTCCTCCAGAGCCTGGCCCCAAGGAGGACCAGGAGCAGCAGTCCCAGCGAGGGATGTGGGGACTTGCAGGAGAGCCTCAGCAGTGTGCTGGGTCCCAACGGGTCTGTGGAGGTGGAAACTGCACGCTCTTGAGTTTTACATGCTCTAAACACTGGTTTTGTGTGTGGCTTTCTGTCTTCATGCCCTCCTCTCTGCTGGCTGCCATCATGAGGATCACTACGCAGCGTTACCCACCCGCTTTAGAGGAAAGATTTGGCCAAATATTTTTACATTCATGAGCCGGATCACACCTGTGGCCAATGATCTTATATTATACCTCCCCACAAAGTGGTGTGGCTTGGGTTAGAAGGTACCATGAGCTCCCACCCTGAAGGCAGGGATTTTCCAGACAAGACTGGCAAGCACTGCACATTGCTGACCCCCCCCCCCGAAAGCCATGTTCTCTGCAGTGGGAGCCACTCTGCGTCAGCCAGCAGTTTAACTATTTCTCCTTTGGGAACTATGGGGAAACACTGACAACTAGACACCCTGAAAATTTCTGTGTCCTTTCAGACTCACCTGAAGTGGAGGTTTTTGAATGTGAAGTGGGTTTCTACGATGCCGGTTGTTTTGACCCTGGTTCGGAGGATATCCTGCTCCGTGGGCTGGTAGTCTGCAGCTCCGATTCGATCTAAGCTGTCTAGGTAGCTAAGAGAAGAAGAAAAAGAAAGAGAAAATAGATAAGAATAAGATGCACATGAATCTTTGTCAATCTCAGAAGAATCCTTCAGCTTCCTATTAATCTTTTTCAATCTCATTTTTCATGGCTGAAGGTACCGTAGTTAAAGGAAAAAAAAAATCCTCTTCTGGGAAAAAAGCAATGTTAACAAAGCCCACTAACCTAAGCATGAAATCTGATCGTGAACTGAAAGCAGGAAATTAAGAGTGTGTGTTGTGAGCCCTGACTGCAATCTGTCAAAATACACAGTTTTAATATTACTTGCTATTTTTATTCCCTGAGGGGTGAAGGTCCCAGTCGGTCCGTTGTGCTGGATGCTGTACGCACACATGCTTTCCTGTAAGGGTTTATGCAGGTAAGAGGCTGGAGCATACAGGTCTCGCTCCCAGAACGGACGGATCGAGGCACCTTTGGGAGATGCCTCTGTCCCCGCTGGGAAGGGAGGGAGAGGGGGCAGCTTGCTCCGATGAGATGCCTTGCCTTCAGTCAGCTCGTATTCAGGGAGACAAATCGACCCCAGTGAGTCAGTGCTTCGGTCGGAAACCCAGCAGAGCGCTGGGACCACAGGAGATGCAGCGCTTGGACACCAGCCAGGGGCCCGCTGAGATGCTGATAATCAGGGAGTTTAAATCGGGCTTTTTGGGGGCGTGGAGGGGAGACTTAGCTTTCTAAAACACTTGGATATTTTTAAAACATTTACCCTTATTCTGCTCTAGGCTTAAAATCTATGAACACAGGCAGTGCCTTCAGAGCCTGACACTCTGGGGAGGAAGCCCTGTCTTCTGGTGTGAAATATTTTGGTAGAGGAACCCTACAGCTGCACACACATGCCCACAATCCACGTTTTCATCCATGTTCAAGACAATTTTTCTAACTCAGCCCAACTAAATATAATTTCTAAAGAAAAGAAGAATTTGATTTGGACTACAATTTAATACAAACGATAAACACAGAGCTGCGTCACACAGGAAAGTCCTTCCCATCACCATCGAGCTGCACACAGACACTCTTGACTTTCTCTTTCAGTTTAGCTAAATGTGATTTATTTTTTTTTTTAAGAGTGTGGGTTTAGTCCTGATGAGTAACCCAGTCACACTGACTTGGCAGCGAGCACGCTCCCCCCTGCGCCTTGCCAAAGCACATCCCAGCCCGTCCCGCCACTGGAGATGCTTTCCCTGCGGCACCGGGGAGCAGAGGAAGGCTTTCCCCTTGCGTCCTGGAGGGAGTGCTCTCAGGCCATGCTCTCTGCTACCCGAGAAAACTCATTGCCACCGGTTTTCATGCCTACCCAGGGAGCCTGGAAAAACAAACAGACAACCAAACTCTATGTTGAGGTGGAAAACAAACCTCAGCCAGCTCACATCGTGGATTTTGGCTACGTGTCATTTTTATCATTCATTTTTACTAAAGACTTACGAGAATCGCATCACCCAGAGAAAAGTATATAAGCTAAGCAGGCTTATCTTTATTGTGCCCTTTTTCAAGCATTTAAAGCCATTGTGGTTTTGTGACAGATGCTCCCTTAATAGCCTTATGATGGGCCCTGGATGGATGAATGGGGCTTCACTTGAAATCAGATCCTCCGCCACGACGGCTGAAGCCACGATCACTCATCTATTCACAACTGGTGTCAACTCCTGTTATTTAAGAGACAGCTGCATTTCTTCACATGTCCCCGCAGACCGAGGCGGCTCTGCAGCAGTTCCTCAGGAATGAAATACTTCAAGGTGATGATAAAAAGTGGAGGTGGAAGAGAGGGAAGGGTTTTCGTTCTTGCCGCTCTTGGTAGTACCCTGAAGACCTTTATCACTTCCTCCATATTAATTTTCTGTATTTTCCTTTGATCCAACTCTTTTCAAGTTAACGTTCCCTATTAATTATTCTTGCCTTTGAGATCCTCCCTTAATGCTGGGAGTGTAGCAAACGAAGAAATCTACTGCAAAGTAGCCAAAGGACTGGGCAGCTCAGCAGCACAGTGACAGAGGAGTTCGCTGCTGTAATTACCGCCTTCAACACGCGACGATTTGCTTGTGGACAGCAGCATCCTTCAAACCCCAGGCCACGTGCTGGGACTTCAGGGGGGTTCTCACTCTCGCTACCGATGTGCACAGCCTGTGGGGCTTCCGTGCGCCGTTCCCTGTGGCTGCCCGAGAGTGGATCAGCTCCCCATTTGATTTGACCCTGCACACAGCCTGGCGCTGAGGCTGGGAAAGCCTCACCTCCCTGTGCATCCTTGCCCGTGGCGGTGAGGCAGCCTCATGTGCCTGGCTCCACCCCAGTTACTCCGGGGAATCAGAGGTTTGGGGGAGCTGCTGCAGCCTGACAGCCTCTCGAGGGGGCAGGATGATAGCGACGGAGGGAGGAGAGCCCATCCATCCCCTCCACTCTCTCCTCCCTGACAGCATCCCGCTTCCAATCCCAGTTGGGGTAGCTCCACAGGAGCCTCAGCTGGGGGGTCTCTACCATCTGTCTGGTCAGGGCACTGCATCCCACTGCTTAACTGGTGCTGCGACAGAGGAATACCCAGTATCCCCACTACTCAGCCTGTCCTGGCTCCAGGTGAGCTGAGCCCTGCGGGTCCGGTGCCTCGGGGTCACTGCCATGCTCACGCACCCAGCCCGGCTGCCAGCACCCCGGCGCTGACACCTGCTTGCCAACACACCCTCTGCCTTTCAGTTAACTCCTCTCTTTGTCTCTTTCCTCATCTCAAGTCTGTTCCATCATTCTCCATGTGCTTCTCAATGACTTAAATTCTTTCAGCTGCCTGGGTCTGCTTTTTGTCTGTCCCTGGTAGTCTCGATGAGGGTCAGCCATCCATTTATATGAAGGTATATTCTCAAACTGTTTACTCCTTTGGCTGCAGCAGATATTTTTTCCTCCTGGACTTGGTGGCAGCAGAGCCGGGCCTCACTGTCACGTGCACCCCAGGATGCTCAGCCGGAGGAGCATGCCACGGCACAGCTGCCACGCTAACACCCAGCTGTGGGAGCGGGAAGCTCAGGCAGGCTGCTATTTGGATGCTGAGCTGATTTCAGCTGCTGCTTGTTCTCCTCGGTTCCTGCTGGAGGTATCTCCGAGGCTTCACCGCAGCGCTTATGCTCCTGCCCATGCTGCTCGGGAGGAGCTGCAGGTCTGCTGGGTGCGAGCCTGGGCTGGCAGAGGGTGGGATGTGGTGGGGGTGTCACCTCTTTGGGAACAGGGAAACCCACGGGGGGACGAATTACTACGTGTGGCGCTGGATGAGAGCACTCCTGGTATGCCCTTTGAGCCACGAATCTCAAGACCAAAGTGTTGCTGGAGATAATTAGTGTCGCAGCCAACAGGCTGGATGGCACATAATCCCCTCAGAAGCTGGCATCTGTTTAACCAGCAGAAATAAGAGCACTTTGGAGGCTGCGGAGCGAGTGCTCGGCTCGCTCTCTCCTGCGTCATCTTCGTTGCACAGTGCTGGCATCAGAGCTCCTTCTACCTCCCAGCTCTGGGTTTTACACGCTGGAGTGGAAGCATATCTGAAACGACACATCAGCTCTTGTTTGCAGCCTGTGTTGCCCAGGGCTTGCAGGGGTTAAAAAAAGCTGAAGAAAGGTTAGAAGGTTTTTAAGTACATGAGTAACCCTGTAGCATTTATACTCCTGAGCGGAGCAGCTCCATTACTGCTGATATCTTTTATCTGAACTGCTTTGTTTTGAAGCAGATTGCAGGTGTCTGAGTCACTCAGTGTATGGGCTCGGGGAGGTGAAGCCCGACTCTGTTACGCTCCTCAAAGCAAAATGCACGAGAAATGGCATTTCCCATGTCCCAAATACAGCGAGAGGAGCCCAGTGAACTGAGGCTATGAAAGGCAGATGCTCTGTAAGGACCAGCTGATAGTGAATATTTCCATACAGTAACATAAAATATAATTAATATCAGTAAATAAATACAAGTAATATAAAAAATATTTTTCATATAGGGAGTACAGCCAGTTTCCTGTGCCTTCATTGCCTTCCTTTGCTGTTTCCAAGAGCACATGGTGGCAGCGCCACATCGATGCCAGGGACACTGCAGGCAGAAAGGGAAGTTGGAAGAGGTAACCACAGGGAA
>NW_010146010.1:27911-28178 GCF_000699245.1 Pterocles gutturalis
TGCCACCCCCAGCACCCTCTCCCGGGTTTGCACGGCCGTGCCAAGGGCTCCACTGGCAGCCTGCCGGGATGAAGAGAGGTGCAGCTGAGGTCGCTGGCCGTGGTCAAAGCTGGATACCTGTGGCAAGGCTTACACAGACATGCATTCATGCCTGCTGAGGTTAACGGCAATAAAATCAATAAAATGGTTAAATGGCTGTTATACATTTCTGGCCTGGAAGGTGAAATCTGGGCAGTGTGTTTGCAGGCAGCATCCAGCTTGCTGTGT
>NW_010146010.1:28200-30677 GCF_000699245.1 Pterocles gutturalis
CAGGCAGGGGAGCGGGAGCTGCAGGAGAGCAAGGCTGGAGACAGCAGCATCTTCCCAGCCGCTCCCCGCCCTGCCGGCCAGGCCTCTGTCGCCGGCTCCTCTGCGAAGGAAAGGCTGTGCGTGGGACACCCCAGCCTCGTCTTCTTGCTCCACGTCGTGCTGGATGGAAAAAGCAGATCCCCATGTCAACAGCTGCAGCTGAGTCACCGCTGGGTTATTTTCTGCTCCATGTACAGAAGCACTCGAGGGTCAGCTCCAACATCACGTCCTGGCAAACGCAGAGTTTTTAATCAAGGTTGTCATGAGCAGCAACCATCCCACCTAATTCCAGATGCTTATGTGAAGATGTCTCCACTCCAGCGCTCATGGAGTGGAAACGGGCATTTCAGATGTCTGTTAAGGCTTGTGCCCTAACCCTTCCTTTCTGTCCCTGATGAACAAATAGCTCGATATATATTTAGCATTAAACCCTTCAGTATTTGGAGACTGCAGAGCAAGGATTCAGAAGATAAGCGCTGGCTTAGGGAGTGTGAGGTGTGACTACACAACAGCACAGGAAACTCTCGCAGTGTCTTCCACCAGCAGAGAAAAACTGTGTGGGCGCTGCTTCCCGAAGGTGTGCTGGGGCTGGGTACGGCTACCCAGGGCATCCGGCACCGGGCCAACACCCCGCGGCCACGGCACCGCAGCGTTTTTCCTGCAGACACCATGCCCAGCCATATCTGCTCTGTTACTTTAGGGGAAGGGGGAAAAAGCTGCCCAGCCCGCTCTCAAAGCCCAGCACCCATCCTGCACACACAGTGGGGACGCAACACGTGTCTGAAATAATCCTCAGTTCCGAAAGACCCAAAACGTGGCCAAGCAGTGGCACGGTGTCCCTTCAGAAATCAATGCCACCTAAGGGTAGGGACCACCGCGCGCACATGCGTGCGCAGAGCCCAAAGGCATTGGTGCTGCCCCTCCACTGCGGGTGGGGTGTGCCAGGCAGGAGGGAGGGACCTCAGGGGATCAGTAATTCAGCTACAAGGGCAAGAGCATCGTCTGGCGTTTTCTGAGCCCAGCCCAGAGAAAGGAGGTCTTGAGACTTTCAGCAACATGTTTTGTGTTTCTGGCTTGGCCAGTCCTGCCTCGACACGGGCCACATGAATCACACAGCTGGCTCTGCTGTCCGGCTGCTGCTCCCAGTGATAAATCTCACCTCACGTCCCGCCAGATGAGATATCGGCATGGACGCTCCCCAGCTTCCCTCCCCTAAACCCAACCAGTGACCAGCCACTTCTGGTGCCTGCTTCCTGCAGGCTGCCGGAGTGACGGTCACCAGGCACAGAGATCTCTGGGGGTATTGTCCTGAATGAACTCTCCTGGACACCCTGGGTTTTCATTGCTGTCCCTAGGATACGAGGAGGATGGTCCCTGGGTCCCTGCTATTAAAGGATGGTGCCAGCCCTTAACAGAAGGGATGCTACATTGCAATGCTTTCCTTTTTTTTTCCCTCTGCACTGAAGCAGGGCTGTACAGGGCTTGTACATCAAGTTCAACTTGACAAGTTGATATTAATACTAATGATAGGCAGGAGGAATGAACAAAAGCAGGTTGGAGTTTAGCTGTCCTAGTTAGACTTGCAGTTTTCCAAGGCATGGCTGGATCCAGAATAATTTTTAGCATGACCTGTGGATGAGCAGAGTCACCAAACTGCAACCATAGAGCAAAGGGGCTTCAGGACGTAAAGGGTCTCTGGGCGTAAGCTGCTGGCTTTGCTCATGGGTGGGGGTTTGGTCAGCAACACCTCAGGGTTGTGGTACTGCTGGAATAACAGGACGCTGTGTTAGGGTTTGAGCTCTGGCTGGGGGAGAAGCAGCCTTTGGAGGAAAAGCCAACAAACAACCAGCTCAGAAACAGCTTTGGAGCTGCCTGGGAAATCAGATGTGGGCTTATCTTTCTGCAGTGAAATCTGAAAATTGGACAGTAGGTAAGAGGGAATGATAAAGATTTTTTTTTTTTAATATATTGGAGCCCTTGCAAAAGAGAAAAACAATGTGTCTGGATCACCCCAGCAACCCACCTAGCTTAACTAGTGCCCAAGAGCAGACATGGAGAGAAGAATACAAATACAGGGCATGTATGCAGTACTCCGTTTTCCCAGCTTCCAGTCCTTCATATGGATAACAGAGTTTCAAAGAAAAGGGTGATATCTTTATATTTATTACCCCTCAATGATTTTTCTTCCAGAAATCTATCTAGGTGCTTCTAACAGCCACATCTGCAGCAGGGAATTTCCCAGCTCAGCCACCCTGTCTCCAAAAAAGTGCCTCTTTCTGGTTTTTAAACTGCCGTGTCAGAGCTTAACTTTGTTAATTATTGTACGGGAAGAGCTGTCCTCTCTCTCCTCCCTGTTCCCCACTTGTTTCTCTGTAGACATCTCTGTCGAGGATCTCCGTAGACCTCCACACACCCTGTGGAGCATCTCTGCTCTGCTC
>NW_010146010.1:30725-33074 GCF_000699245.1 Pterocles gutturalis
TTTCCTGATCCCCTGGATCCTATCTGTGAGGGGGAAAGGGGGGAGCCACAACTGCCTTGTTCTGTACGTCACCAGCTTTATGGCCACTTCATACAACACTACTTGGGGAACCAGAGAAATTAACCCCTGCCCCCCCGGAGGTGCTGCAGGGGCAGATCTGGTGAACGTGGTTTGCCAGCAGCCGTGTGATTCCATTTAGAGTGTCCTCATCTGGGCAATACCGCTGTTTATGCAAAGCCTCCATGATTTAAACTCTTGTTTAGCGCAGAGCCGCTGACCACAGGGCACCCTCGCCTTTGTTTCTATAAGCTAAAGATTTTTACGGGGGCTGGCTGCATCCTCCCAGCAGCGCTGTGTAACTCCGAGCCTGGCGGGATGACGCACGGCTCCGGCTGCGCGGGGTCGTCTCTCCTGGTGGCCCTGCACGCAGGTGCCCCCGCACGCCAGGGCAGGCGCAGGCACTCCTCAAACGTTGGCTGGAGCAGAGGAAGGCTCAGCAGCTCCCGCCTGGCTCCTGCCTCATGTAAGCAGTCTGATGAGCAGCTCTGAAGGACAGCAGCTGAGCTGGAGCAGGGAAGAGGCATGGTGGGACTCAGCACCTTGAAAGCAAGCAGGATCTATGCCTAAACCTTTACGCAACAGAGTTAAGTGGGTTTGATGCTTTTTTTTTCTTTTTTTTTTCAGGACTGCCGTTATAAACCTGCTGACAGTGGAGCTGATGCCTTTCTATACTGTAAAGAAGAAAGGAAAGAAAAGGAGGGGCTAAAAATAAACCGCAGGGAGTTTGCGAAAATGAAGGGCTTGTTCTGGGAAGAAGCCCTGATCGGAGGACGCAGCCTCCGTGCTGCAGCCAGGCTCCTGGCGCGTCCAGCGAGGCTGCTCATGGTGCTGGGCAGCTCAGCCCAAACAACCCAGCCCACCGCGGCTGTGTCCCCCCAGCCAGCACGCTGACAGAGGCACGATGGTGCACTCGCCCCAGCGCTCCTTACGTCGCACGGCGGCCAATTTGATTTGGCCCCAGGGCAATATCATGAGCTAATTACTCAGAATTACTCCAACCCTGGAAAGTAACCAGCTGTGACCGCAGATGAAACCGGTCCCGCAGACTTTAACCTTCTGACCAGCCACTGGCCCAGGAGATTCCCCAGGGTTCGCACGAAGGCCCAGGACATCTATCTACACACTTGTGGCAGGAGGGGAAGCAGCATCAACATCTCCATTTCTAAGCTGGATGGAATAAACCAGACACAGCTGCCGTGGCTTTGTGGTGCCAGGTGTCTGTGTGCGGCAGGGACAGCACTGGGGGGGAGCTGGGTCTAAGCTCCGAAGGAAAGCACTGGTTAATGAGCTCTGTGCTCTCGTATCCTGTAGATAGAGGATGCCCACAGCTGGATGACGGCGCAGTTACAAAGAGTGGGGTGGGTCTGTCAGGAGCTGATTTCCATCAGAGGTGTCATTTGTACACTCACTGTGCTGAGGATGATGGGTTGCTGGCGATGGAATGGGAACCATGTTCCTGGATCTTCTCACCTGTCCATTTTCCTGACCTATTAGCAAGATATAGGGATTTCTGCTTTCAAATACCGTTTAATAATCCCTGCCAGAAACCATGGGTACCAAAACCAGCCGATGCTCTGCCACGGACAGATGTGACCCAGAGCTACAAAAGCAAAACCTGAAAATTTTACCCTTGGCTGCATGCTAAAAATGTCTCCATTATCCCAGACATGGGTGGATCTCCTGGGTGTGTAAAATCTGCGCTATGCCAATGGACTTTCTGGTCCTTCTCAGCGGCTGTCAGGCTGAGGCTCCTCCGGGAACGGCTTTGCTTGTGGTATTGCAGCATTTTGGTTTCAGCCCAGGCCGGATCCAGCAGCAGAGACACTCAAGGGAACCCATGGTGTTGCTCATTCCTTTAGAAAACGTTGTTAGGAGGAGATTGTTTATCATAGATCAAAATAGCTCCATCTTCCCAGCAGGGAGGGCCGTCACCTGGGCCAGGCTGGGCTGGCGAGATGTCCTGCTGAGCACCCATTTTCCCTTTCTCCCTTTCTTAGGGGCATGAGCAACCTTGTGGGGGTGCAGCTGCAGCCTCCTACGGCCAGACAGCCCCCCGGCAGGCCAGGCTCCTGCGGCCCACCTAACGGCAGCCTGGGCTGCTCCCCGGTCTCAGCAGCAGCGGGCGGATCCCTGTGTTCACCTGCAGAGGCATCAGGGGTGTGTGCATGATAAACTCGGCTTGGGATGCTCCGTAGGGGACAGCCTGGCCGCAGAGAGGTGTGGAGATGAGCTGAGGACACCACCGCCAGGGCACCTTCCTCCCCGAGGGCTGGGGACAGCTTCTCTAGG
>NW_010146010.1:33111-36686 GCF_000699245.1 Pterocles gutturalis
GACACGTCCCTGCCAGAAGCAGGCTCTGTAGCAGGAAAGGCAGCCTCTGCCGTCTGCCCGTGGACCTGCCAGCGACCGTGTCTCCTGGGAGCAAGCCGTGGGCCGAGGTGCTGCAGTAACCAGGAATCCCAGCCCGCTTGGTGGGAGAAGTTTGAACCAACCCAGGAGCACTCTTCACTTCCAGTGGGAGGATGGAGCTGGCCCAGAGCAGTGTTAGGTCTGGAAAACATCAGGAGTTCTTCCAGACTGCGTGGAATTTATTGCCAATAAATGCTTTTGCTGAGCTTCCTCTTGGCCACGGCAGGCGAGGAGAGCATCTCGAGCAGATGGCTGGCCAGCACCTCGTCCAGCCCGCGCCGCTGTGCTCTCTGCTGCTGGAGCACCCCGGCGCTTGCGGGGCGTGATTGATGTGTCCTCCCAGCCTCCCACCGGACTGGGGACATGGCATTAATCACACTTGCTTCGGGAGGAACATAAGGGCTTAGATAACTTGCCTGAGCACACGACGGGAACTCTGTGGTGATGTGTGGAAGTCAGTTTGGGTTCCCCAAATCACAGTCAGGAGCTTTAACCACAAGACCTTTCCGTATCGAGTTTTATAACCTTTAAGCTATATTCTTCCATGCTATTAACAGGGATTTTGCCCACGCAGGAGCAGATACTGTAAGGCTGGTAGAAATTTGCTGGTCTATTATAAGAAAGAAATATATTACCTACATAATGAGCACCCTATAAAATGGTGTTACAATTGATGATTAAATCATAAGTTAACCCAGGAATTTGAATAGAGATAAATATTATTTTTTTTATGAACAAAGAAGGCTGTTGTCGTGTACTTTGCTGCTCCATCCAATATAATTTCATGCATTCCTATGTGGATTTTTATGAGTTCTGCAGATCAATGATGCTGCATTTAAACACAAGCTAAGCAGTAATTACAGATGCGTGCAAGATTTATTCATCTGGTGGCACCGCACCAGCTGATGGAAGGATCAGCTGTATCCAATCAATGCTTGAAGCTTCTCAAAATAAAGAGCTTTTTGTCTCCCGCTGCAAAGTGAAAATAAAAATAACCCCCTGAATCCCAGGAGTTCCCCCTTATGTCCACACAGGAAGGCTGCAGGACGGGTCTGGGTCACATCGGCACTGTTGCTGGTGCTAAGCCTTGCTGTTGCACACCCCTTCACGTTGCTCATGGTGGGTCTTCTTCACACACTCATGACCCACTTGTCCCTAGGGCTGAGGATTGGACCGATGAGATCGAAGGCACAAGTGAGGAAAAAGGAGGAGGATGAGCAGTGTGGAGGAAGCAGCCAGGGAACAGGCAGTTCCCGGACCACCTCCCGTGTGCCGGAGGGCGCGCAGGCTGGGCGTGCAGCGGCTGGGAGCTACGTGATGTGCCACGCTGCGGTGCGAAGGGAGCAGCTGGGGGGCTGCAGCCGAAACCACGGAGGTGTGTAATGTGGCTCCGTTGTTATGGGAACACGTGGCAGGGGATGCAAAGTAGCATGTTTAAAGGCTGATACTGGATTTTGTCCAATTTTTCTTCAGGTTTTCCCTATACATCCCTATAGCAGCTCTCCCCTCCTGCGGAGCAAAGCTGCCCGCTCCCCACTGTCGCCGCAAGGTGCCCTGACGAGCCAGGGGGTCCCACTCTGCGATGCTCTCTGCTGGGAACTCAGACAGGGAACCAGGGCTAGTGCTACAGCCGGAATTCTCGTCAAGCTGGTGGAAAGCAGCAACACATCAGCAGGGCTGAAGCAAAACCTACAGCCCTCCCACAGCACTTCTGTTCAGGGAAGATGAAGGGCAGGATGCCCGGATTGAACCAGGCAGAGCAGGCGGCCGGGCAGCTCTTCCAGACACTCAGGTGGGTGCCTGCACAGAAGTCTGGGAAACCGTTGGTAAGATAAACGGGTCGTGCAGGTGATCCCTGTGCATTTAGCACATTTTCTATTTTCTACCATCTCCCTTAAGCAGATGCCCTTTAAGTCGCCCACAGTGGTGGCAGCTGTGTGAATGGACACAGCAGGGCTGAGCCTCGCTGCCCGCCTGCGTGCTCCGCTCCAAAGGAAACTCTGCTGGTGCTGGGAACCGCAGGCAAGTGGGAAACCCACCCACCCCTGCCCAGAGAGCAGCCGGAGGGGGGAAGAGGTTGCCCGGAGGTTCACCCGGGGTGTCCTGCACCGAAAGCTCCCTGCTGTCACCGCCAGGACTCGCACTGGCGCACCGCGTGCAGGTGGGACCCGGGTGAGACTCCAGATCACGAGATGCAGCTCTTCGTCGGACGTGGGGAAGAGGCTCTTACGTCCTTATGGGTGGTCCCCTGGGCAGGATACGGGTAGAAATGTGTAGCCTTCTTTCCTGAGTTTATTTGTAACTTCGATGTTTGTGTCATTTCTTCATTAACCTACTTCTGTTCAACGAGATGCTCCTCTGGTGATTTCTTAACACAAAGTTGCTACTTCCAACGTTAGTTTAATTTGAGCAAAGGTTTTTGCCTGGACTCAGTTACCAATTCCCAGCTGTCAGCAGCTGCTAGCTAGTGTCAGCCTCCTCTTCCTCCTTCTTTCTCCTTTTCCTGCCTTTTGCAGCTTTGGCCTCACTGTTCAGCACGCTCCCTGGTGCAGTATTTCTCATGTTGGGGATTGCAAGTCTGTGGAGCTGTTTAACTGAAAATGTTTCAGCTGACATTAATGCTGCTCGGTAAGATGTACTGGCTGGTATTTTCCTGAGAGAAGATTTGGAAATGGTTCTTGTGCTATCGTCAAACCTTACGTACCGAGAGCAATACTGAGGGATTGGGAAATGCTGATTTATGCCATTAAAAGTGCTGTCTGAGCCTCAGAGCTCCACTGACTGCTCACGGGGTGTTCATGGCATTGGCTTATGGTTTTGGAGCACTGAACTTCCTTTCAACGCTGGTGCTCCCAGTAAACCTGCTGCTCAACATAGCCCAGCAGGGAAGGGGTTACAGCGAGGCAAAGTGCATCGTAAATCCCCAGCAAGGCTTGGACTAGTCACCAAAACCCGAGCTGACACTTCCTTGGCGTGGCTCCACGGTGCAGTGTGTGCCTGGTTTCTTTCTCCCCTGTATCCCTTCCCTCCTCTCCCAGCAGCATGGAGAAAGTGCTGCCCAAAATCCAGGCTCAGCACCAATTCTCTGCTTTTTTCCCCAATAAAGTCAGCCCCAGAAGAGACCCCCCACGGACCTGGGAGGAGGTGCCTTCTCCACTAGTCAGTGTAGAAGGTAGGGATGAACAAACTGATATGGGTCTAGCATTAGCTCTGCGCGTTGCAGGGAAAAAAAGAAAGAAAAAAACCCAGAATAATAGGAAAAGGTCAAAAAATCCGCCTAAAGTGTATCTGGCTCACGGTGCTGGCTGGGCTCATGCTCAGCTTGTACGGGAGAGTGGCACGCGAGGCAGCGACGCAGAAGCCTTTGGTTCTCCTGCCCAAAGCAATGATGTTCTCATCAGCAGACGCACTGGGAAAAAACAGGTACGAACACCCCTGCACCGGGAAAAAACAGGTATGAACACCCCTGCACTGGGAAAAAACAGGTATGAACACCC
>NW_010146011.1:0-17027 GCF_000699245.1 Pterocles gutturalis
TCTTTATAAAGTAAAAATGCAATGAACTTTTCTATGCTGGGTTGTGAAAGAAACAAAATTTTATTGATACCAAAAAAAATCAGGCTTCACCATAGATGAAGGCAGTAGGATAAGGAGTAAATATTAATGCTGAATGATTTTAAATCCAGGATCAGGAATTTTTCGTCCTGACAGTAGGAATTACATACCAAGATGTCTATATGCATCTTTAATTGCTTATATGTTTTTAATTACTCTAATGTTATAAAGCTATTCTATTTAAGTAATTCATCCTAGTTTCATGAGGACACAGGGTTGTGAGAGTTTGTACACTAAGCACAAGCATATATGTAGTAAGAAAGAAACAGTCTTCTTGGAGTTGTAGGGTTGATGTGGCCCCTTTTGGTCTGACATTTCAGAAAGGATGCATTAAAAATAATAATTGCAGAGAACTACAAAATAATTAGAGTACAAGGGCATGCTGTATGTTTAAAGATGTCTACTTGGTCTATTAAGTTTTCCAAGTGAAGGTTAAGATTGGACTTAGAGTAGTCAAGTGTCTTTGTAGGAAGAAACAACAGATAGCTCTTACATCCATCTGGAAAAGGCATAGAGGAATCCAATGGCAAAAAGTGAAGCTATGTAAATTCAGACCAGAGATAAGGCAGTCTCTTATCAGAAACAGTTATTCATCACTGGAACAGCTTACCAAGACATGCAGTAGTTTCACCTCCACTTAGAGTATTTAAGGTATGACTGAAGATCTTTCTAAAAGAGATGCTATAACTCAAACACAAATTATGGTCTTGAGGTATAAATTATTTGGTGAGGGTCATTGGCCTGTGTTATGCAGGAGGTCAAACTATATTATCATAACCATCCCTTTTGGCCTTACAGTCTATGATTAAGTAGCTGCCAGCAGGATTATGTGGAGGTATAAATCTATCTTAGATTAATATCCCTATTGAGCTTGATGAATTTTGTATATATATTCTTTATGGATCAGGAAAACAAAATAGGGTCCATGAGCATTTGACCAGCACGGCATGTAGGAAAAACTTAGTCTTGCGGATTTTCTAAACCCCTCCTGTAGTGAGTCCCAATTTCTCAGTACAGTCATAGTAGGAAAATATCTTGGTTATTATCAGCCTTGTTTGTTTAATTCCATTGAACTGTCTAGTGAAATCCTGGTGAGGCTGCTGGCATATTTACAGCTATCTGCTAAGCTATTGCAGGATGATGGAGTCTGAAGGATAGTTTACCGTATCAGTAAAACCAGTAGATGTTATATGCAGGCAAATGTAATGAATTAATTGACATGAGTTACAATTGGTTGTTAGTGTTATAGCCCCAATTTGCAGATACTTTAATAATGGGTAATGCATAAATATCTTTGCTGAAATCAATTAGGCTATTCACGCTGTCAGGTAACTTCCAGGAGCTTTCTTTCTTATTGTATCTAACAAACTAAGATATCAGACCTTTATATAAGCTTGTACATATTTGTGTCCCCTTGCCATATGCTTTACAGCCTATCTCATCAGACTCCCAACACTGGTACCAAAAATTCTAGTACTAGTGGTGATGCTTCTGAAATTGGAGCTCAGTTGTATCCGTATTCTATCGTAAAATAGGAGTACAGGGAATACTGCCTCTTGATGCATGATAGAGCAACAGATTTCACCAAACAAATATACAGAGGTCTCTTTAGTGAAAGAATTGTTGGCCTTGAGTGTGACTTTTTTTTTTTTGTTAAAAAAAAGGATCTCAAAGGACATCATGTTCTCTTCAAGGTCAAACTGACACGAGCAAAAAAAGTCTAGATGAGTAACAGAAAAAAATATTGTGCTCTCTGTATGGAATCCTTAAAGGAACATGCCAGGTTTGACATCATGGAATTCAAAACAAAATCTGATTCTTATTAACTGTAATTAAAATATGTTATTTGTGTCAGCTAAGTACATAATGCCCTGAAAAGATCATTATCTTGGGATCTGTCAAGGTTGAACTGTCTCTATAGCAAAATCTGAGTGCATATTTCAAAACTTACTAGATCTCAGTGAAAACCTGTTAAATCCTGGCAATTCAACACATCCTGATTGTCAAATTCCACTTAAAATAGGTACTTATTTCTCTAAAATTTTTATAGTCTATCCAGTACGAGCAGTATGCTCTGGTTTAATTAGTGACTAACTTAACTCTGTATTTGATAGCTGCGTGTGGGATGGTCATACAAGCTACAGAACATTCTTAGTTTAGTATGTTCCTCTAAGGGTGGATTTAAACAAACTTCTTGAGAAAGCTGGTGTGGCCTCAGCTGTCCCTCCTCAGCAGGGTGATGCTGTGAGTGCTGCGGACCCTGCTAGGGTTTGCTCCCTCTTCTCTGTGGTGCCTGCAAGATGGAACCCAGTGCTGGGTAGTGGAATAGTTGGGTAGGCAGGAATTGGGGTTACCAACCTCACCTGTGAAAGCAGTGACAGCAGCACGTTCCCAAGGTCATGCTGTGAGCCCTTCTGCTGCACCATGCATGTAGCACTTACAGTCCTTGGTGTCTTGGGGCACGGCTGGGGACAAAGAAAGTTCAGAGGTGAGCAGGGCTTGGTTTGTGATGTGAGGACTGCCTTGGCTGCTGGACAGGATAAGTCCCCGCCAATGCTTGCATTGTGCTCAGACAGAATTTCGTGTCAGGAAAGAGAAACGTGGAGAAACCCAGATGGGCAGCACCAGTAATACTGCAGGTGGGATGAGGTATGATAGCACCTGACCAGTGCATCATGCATGTGGGTGCTCTGAGCTCGTCTTGACTGCTGCAGGTATGACTAGACTCTGATGTGGTTCCCATTGTTACCTTGGTTGGTTCTCTAAACAAGGATAAAATTATTTAGTCCTAAATAAATCCTGGTTCTTCAGGCTAATCTGTAATTTGGAGCTCATCTCAGTCAAAGCTGAGACCAATTTATATCTATTTAAGGACAATTCTGAGCGCATTCCTAGCATGCTTTTCTTACAGTTCCTTCAAGAACCATTGTGAAATTTTCTGTAACTGATTTAAAAGCAATAACTGCATTGCTAGATGGTGTTCAAATGTTCTTGAAAAGCTTAGGAACAGAGACCAATTCCTGCAGCAATGTTGGAACATTGGCCAGCGCTTCTTACAGAACAGTATATTCTTGGACTGGATTGTGGCATGCTCAGTTAGCTCACCATGGAATGTGGCATTTGAGAATGGATACTGGTGCTGCAAAAGACAGGTTTCCCAATTAACTCTTGTCTCTAGCATCCTAGTCATGGCTTGTGGCAGGACTCTAACATGTAGTTTTGGCATGCTAAAGTTGTCTATGGGAACAGTCAGAAACATAGTTTTGCTGTGGATGAGCCTTTTTGCTGGAGGAAGGAAATGATCAGTACGTCTCAAGACAGTAAGAAGAATGTACAGGTGTCTGTATGTTCTTAAAGTACTCTCTCGGCACCCTCAAAGTTTTCAATGAAAACTGTTTTAGTAATGCACAGTTTCTTTCCTATTGCTTTTTAAAATCCTAGTTAAGCATTGCAAGAACTGTAACAACAATTGTAAAGGATTGAAATTGTATTTGAGAAGCTGGATAATATGGATTTGATATCTTCTCATGTAACTAAAATGGTTACCTGCAGGTAGTGACAAGTGTTCTGAAATGCAAACCAGATTGAGGCAAACAAAGCATCATTGTGGAATTTGAAGTAAATAGAATTACATTTGGCATAAATGAGGTATTTCTAGAAAAAGCAATTATTCAGCCTCTCTTTTTCTAATAACTTTTTATTAAACTCATTCTTATAGATGGAAAAAATATTTGCGTAGTATATAATCATTCTCAGAAGAGATTGTATCACAACTGTATTTAATAATGCTTATTGTTGGATTACACATTTGGAGGACAAATGGTCCTTTGTAACCGGCTTCCACAACATCTAGTGCAGCAAGACAGGGCAGGTTAGCAATGTTAAAGTGAATGAAGGTGAAAGACGTTATTGAAGAAGAAATTACTTGATCAGTGAGTATATGATCCTTGGTACCACACTTAATTATGTTCACGATTGCTTCCTTACATGTTTTATGGAGAGATGGTGGGGAGGAACAGTTACATTTTCTCTTCCAAAATGGTTGTTGAGCAGGTAATCATATTACCTCTCATCACTCAAACTTCTGCCGTAATGGGGCTCAGTGCCCACTTTAAAGAAACAAACCAAATGCATGGGTTAGCTTAGCATCTTGAAAGATAAAGTCCCTGACTAAATAAGGCCTGAAATCAAATATAATGCAATCTCGTTTAAGAAACAATCTGTAGAAACACAGACTTGCAGCCATTGAAGCCAAGGACAACATATTGGGGTTTATCTCTACGGAAGGAAGAGCAGGCAGCTAGTCTTCAAATGCAGAAGGTTAATTTTGCATTACAGTGGCTATGCAGAAATTTGGTGAGAATAAGATAAAGGTTTGAGCTGCCAATTTAAACAGAGCAGTTATCCAAATATGTCATTGTTACTTTAAGTAATTAACTACTTTTTAAAAAATAGTTCAACACTTTGCTTGATGACTGAGAAGGAATGTTCCCACTTAGCATCTGTACCCACGTGTACTATTTATCTCTAGATTAACGCTTGGAGGAATAAATCTTCTCATTTGCAAACTTCAGTATAAATCAAGCTAAAAGTCATGATTCAAAAAAGTTTCCTATTTAGCAAATGTTTTGATGTTGAGTCACAGTGTTGCATAACTGGACAGTAGGAAGAAAAAATTACCCATATCTACCTTTATTTCACCTCAAATTTTTTTCCATCAAGAGTGAAACTTGTGTCATTCCTATATAGCCTGGGTAACTGGGCTGCATTGTGCAATCAGAACACGGTATGACTGTGACTGGGGCAGAAGGTAATTGCTTGTAGCACTTTTAGAGGGATGGTAAGGACAAATAAAGTCTGTTTTTAAAGGACTTCACCAGACTGCAGGTTATTGCTTTCAGAAAGGGATGACAGGAGCAAGGAACATGGTCTTTTCCTTTAAATAGAAATGAAAAATACACATTTAAAGAAATACTCAAGTGAGAATTTTGTTTCTTTCCTAAACTCAGTTAGCGATGTAATCTGATTAGGCACTTTCAAAAGCTGTTTCATCTACGCATGTGCATCTTTACACTTCAAAATACTAAAGTCTTGCTTGGATGATTTGGATTCCTTGATTTTTGTCTCCTAAACATTAAAGTCCTGCTTGAAAAGAGAATCTAGGCATGATGATGGGAATTATCTGCAAATTCTACTTGTGACACTTAGAAGACAATGGATTTTTTTATTATTCTTTGCATGATTATTGTTTTTGAAACTAAGCTTTGTAACAGCTGGGGAGTGTTGATTTCTTTCTTTGTTCAGACAGGACATTGTGTGTGCATATGTGTGTATATGTCCCATAAATCATGTCTTCCAGCTCTGATATGCTTCCACTTAATAGTTAGTAAATTTTGTGTAATTTTTACCAGAACGTCTTCTGGCAGTCTCTTAGTCTACTAATTATTCTTTAGATGAATTTGAGGGTTGCATGAATGTACACTATGAATAGAAGAACAATTGCCCTGGGAAGTTTTGAGGAAAAGAGGTGAAGGGGACAACGGAGCTAAATTCTAAGGAAAACTTTTGACTGTTTGGGGTGGTGTGTAAATCTTGCCTGAAAACCAGGAACTGGTTGACTGGGAGGTATCATGTGAGCTTCTCAAGTTCCCATTTCTGGGCTTGCTGTTATGTGGGATGTAATTTCCCTGCAAAATGCAGGCAAGTGGCATCCATCCCATAAACCAGATGACACTGCAGCCATTTAAAAATAATTCTTAAATCTTTGGCTGAAATCTGGATACTGTCAGCGCATACAAAATACTTTGTGTAGTGCAGGTTTGTTTCACACAAAAAAAAGGCAAGCAAAGCCCAGTTTTCCATCAAAAATAATTTTTAAAAATTTATTTTGCTGAGCATAAACAAATTACAGTACAAATTACTATAAAAGCTCTACACACTGTATCAGGTATAAATAGCAGCATATATCTTCCATTACATACCTATTTATTAAAGATTAAATTTATAACTTTTGTGTCTAATTCATTGGAATTGTCTAATATGATAGTATTTACTATGAAATCACCTGTTCTTGTAGAACCATTAAAAAAATGTGTGCCAGAGTTTCTTATCACTTTATAACCACTTCCCTGGTCTGAAGGGCAGAGCTTTTGTTCCTTTCCTTCCTAAGTAGCTCACAAGGCAACAGTTGAAATGTTTTGTATAACTAGACCAAACGGAAGCCAACATGGGGAGGGCGGAAGCTCTCCCATGGCTTGTCACTGTGCATAATCCTGCAGATAAATGCCTTGTAGCTAAAGATGCTGTTGTTTTCAGGCCAGTAGTGAGCAATTGCAAAGTGTAGTCTGTCAGGTGAAGTAGAAAACATAAGGAATTGGGGTTCAAGTAGTAGGGGAATGAAAGTCTTCAAAAGAGTTGGAGAGGAAATATCAATAAATATCTACCTGAGATCTAATATTCAGAACAGCAGCAGAAATGCAAGAGGACTAGTATTAAAAACTCACCTTCTCATAAGACGTGTTTATTGATCTGTAAGATCCACCCTCCTTTCCCAAGGTGGGATCAGCTGTGCCTCTGCTGTTTCTGCCCGTGTTCCTTTGCTGTAAAACCTTTCAGTGAAGGTCACTTCAGTCATTGCTGGCTGCCCATTCCTGCACTTCTGAACTCTGCCTTAGGAGAGCTTTTCCTAGCGTTCTTTGCTGTCATTTCTATAAACTGAAGCCTTTTAGCCCCAAAACCTATCTACTGTAGGAATGAAAAGATTTCCTTTCTTGCCACAGTTCACCATGTCTGTCCTTCAGCTTCTTGTTTAAGATTAAACAACTTCAGTTCACTCATTCTTTCCTCATATGCTGTATTTTCTAGGCCTTGATTATTTCTCATTGCTTTCCCTTGCTCTTTCTGTTTGGCCTAGACAATTCCTATAGCTAGTCCTTCCCCTGTGGCATCTGCATGATCAATAGAGCAAAGGCACTGTTTTATGTAATTCATGCTTGCAGTCTGATGTAACTCCCTGGTTCTTTTCTATAGATCAGCTACTTGTATGATCCTCTACTGTTAATTCTTTTTGTTTAAGAATGCTCGCTTTGTTCACCTATTGACTTGTATCTGTGGTTTTACTTGTTTGTTTAGAATTCAGATTAACTGACAGCTGCTCTTTGGATATGATTTTCCAACCACCTTAAAAGTCCTTATTAAATTCAGAGTATGACAACTACTGCTTCTCCTCTGTCCATGGCACCTGTTATCTAAAACAAATCATGTCAAATTAATCCACTTCCCTTCCATTATGGGTAGTGTCCAATGTGGATGGGTCAATTGCTATGGTATCTTATAAGCATTTCTAAAAGGTCCAAGTATTTTGCTGGATATTGGAGTTAAGCAAGCTGGTGTGCTTTCTTTCAGCATCCTGTCTCTTAAAACATCTGTTGATATAACTGAGTACAGTTGGCATAGCATGCATGGTAGAAAGTATCTAGAAGCTACTAATGATATGAATCTCTAGACAGAGTTGATGGATGTTTTTGATGTCAGCACTCATTTACTGTGAGTGACTTACTGTAAGTCCTTACAGCCACTTCCTGTGTATAACTTTGTGCAAGGGCCTCAGCTTACTGGCACCACGAGGAGAGTTCAACCTTCCTCTGAAGCAGCAGGTGTTAGCTACAATTAGGAGGTGTGAAGCAAAGCCTAAGCAATAGTTTAATGTGAGTCAGTCAGAGCCATTTACAGCATGGTAGGTTTTGCTAATGCTTAGTACAAGTTCTTAATTGCACAAAAAAAAATCCTCACATCTAAGACTCTTTAGGGCTTTCTTCTCCCCTAACTTTTAGTTTGGTAAAAATAGTCCAGTATGGTAAAACAAAAATTAAAAGGTTGTCCATTTTCTGAATGTGTTCCTGTCAATTTCTAAAATAAAGGGCAAAACAATGGCAAGAACTGAAGGCAGAGTATAAACGTCTCCTGCATTAACTCCTGTGTTAAAGTAAAAATACTTTGTTATTGGATTCAAAATATTGAATCCCACAAACTAGCAGCTATAGCTTATGTTATATACAGACAGGCTGACTCTGAGTGCTTCTCTAAAAGATTTCCATGTGTTTATATAGAGTGAGGTGATAGAAGTGCCTGGAAATATACTACAGAGCTACAAGAGGAAGGGAATCTAATAGCACCATCTAAATGCTCCTACACTTGGCAAACAGGTATTGTATTCTAGATTAAATTTGCTAGCAAGCTTATATAACTCATGTAATTTGGCTTCCTAATTGAAGTGATTTTTAAAATTGCACTGATGTGTGAGAACTGGTTTCTGTTCAGCTACCGTGAACATTGTATCAAATAACCAGCTTCACACCAAGTTTAAAAACATCAAATCCGAGTAATGTTAAATTCAGTAAAGGTGCTGCTAGTTCTATTCATGTGTCTGTCAAAAGCTCAGTAAAATGGCTTAAATAATTTAAGAAAAATGAAACAGATGTAGTCGAAAAAAACCAAAGATATGACAGGCTGTGGGTGAATAGCTGGAGCCAATTCCAGTTCTTGGATATGCTTGTGTCTTCCGAAAAAAAGGGAGCAGAGTTTGGGCCAAATAGTAAGTATTTAACTAGAAAATTGGATATAGAGAGGTATGAAAATAACAAAAGAACAGCTGGCAAACACATTCTGTAAAACAAATTGAGAATGAAGTTGAAGACATTGAACTTGAACAAAAAACCTGAATTCTTGTATTAGTTTCTTGAGTGTGTTTTTTAAAGGAAATTTGAGCACATGGGGAAAATAATACACCCTTAAACACTTTTAGGAGGAGGGTGATGCCATTATTGCGATTCAGCTATACCGGTATAGCTGATTCAAATATCAAGCTTCCAGGATGTAAAGTCCACTGTGAGAATAGGTCTACAGGAGAGGAAGAAGTCAAGAAGAAATTGGAAATGGAAAACAGAAGTCTGATATGTAAATGGCTTGCACAGACTACTTTATTATAGTAGCAGACATTCATAGTTTAACAGCAATAAAAATTGTTACAGATTTTTACAGATCTTGAGGGTAGGATGAAAAGAAGATCAGTTGTCTGACAGTGGTGTATAAAATGGTTTGAACAATGATTGTAGGAGAGGTCAACTATCCTGACAATACTAAAAAGTGGAGAAGAGCACAGGAGTGAAAAAGATGAGTGCAAAGATGCCCTACTTTAGTCAGCCAGTGAGGCTACATAAATCACTTATTTTTGGTCACTTTCATAGAGAATTTAACAGTCAGTGCTTTAGGACAAAATGGACGATTGTTACTCTTGATTGGCCTCCTTGTGTTCAAAAACCTTCTGAAAATCGGAGTAGATCTATGTTTTCATTGTTCTTCCCATGCTTTTAACCAAGAAGGCAACGTAGCCCTGGGGAAATATGAAGATATTGACTATCATTGATTCAGTAGAAAAATAAGGTTTGCATAGAGCAGTAGCATCTCTTATTAGACCAATTTGTTCAGTATACAGGGTTGTCCTATTTTGAGGAATTTGCAAAGTGAGGTTATTCCATTGGTCTGCTGCTCTTTCATTCAGTGGACTTGGACATATCACAACAAATCTGTCCTAAAACCTAGCAACAACAAGTGAAAGGAAATTCCACTTGCCTGACTTGTTACATTTTCCTACTTTATTTTCCTGCTTTGGCACCCTGTGGGCTAGAGATACATCCCCACAGATAGATAACTTGTGCCGGTGTCCACGTGGCTTACGCAAGGGATGAAGCATGTCCCAAGAAAGTCTAGACAACATCTGATCATGTATCACACTCCTGCCTTCTGCTGACAGTCATTGACTACTCGGGAATAAAACACACTGTTGTGTTCATGTATCGAACAGGTCCTGTATTTGTAATTTGTCTGCTAGGAGACTAGTGTCTGATACCTGTTAAAGCCATTCCTTGTCCTAGTGGCATTTATCCCTTCACTATCTTCAAAGCCAATTCCTTGGGAAAATGGAGCATTAGTATTTCTTTATGAGGCATTCCACTATGTTGCTGCCTAACCAGGAGATGGGTTTGTGCGTCATGAAGGCATTTATTCAGCTCCTTGCTGTTGGTAAGCAAAGGGGACAGATGTTGCATGTGTCCTCTGGTTGGTCTAGGCGAAAAAGAACACGCTTGTGTTTAGGAACACTCCAAGTCAAAAGCCAGAACTTGGATTCCCCTTGCCTCGTGGAGGCATATAATAGAAATTCTGAGTTTTCTGTGCTCATCCCCAGGAACGTGACTCCCACAGCCTCTTGGGAGAAACTCAGTGGTATTCACAAAGCCTCTCTTTTGCAAACTTCTTTATTATAACCATCTCGAAGCTATCAAATTATGCATTTTCTAAAATTATTATTTGAAGCTGAGATGGTGTTGTTTTTTGTTTAATATGCAACAATTTAGTTGGATGATTTAATGGAGGAAAGGTGCATAACCATTAAAATTACTGGATCAAAGAGAAAGGGAGAAATTAATATGCAGTAGGGATGTGTTTGTGGTGGTGTTTTTTTATACTGTATGATAATCTTTTCATTATGGGACACAGATTCTTGAAACTTTTCCATAAGGTGAAGGTGTAATTGTAGAGGTTAAGAGATTTTCCTGAATGAGAAGGAAATTCAAATTGCTAAATGTTAAAGAGAAATATTCCATGGATCTGCTTTATTGTCATTTGAATAATTTTAAGTAAAGTGTGGATGTTCAAAACTTATAGTGCCTACTTCATGTGTCCTTTTGACCTGGCTAAATCCAGAACAGCCCTACTGGATTAGCTTAATGGTTTATCAGAATTAATATCTTGCCTTTGACAGCAGCCAGCCAGCAGCACATGCTGAGGCAAGGAATATAAAAATAGGGCAAACATATAATGACCCTTGGTGTAGACTACTAGTTTTTTGGTAATCTGTAGTCTTGTTAAGACTAATGATTCATTTACACCAATGTTTTCAAAAGCCCTTCAAGGATTTTTTTTCTACAAACTTTTATAAACAATGTAGAAGGTAACTCTCGTTTGTTTCTTTGTTGGCATTCAGCGCTCCTGATGTGGTATTTTGCAACTTTAGCTGCATTGCATGGAAAAGGTGCTTCCTTTGTTTTTATTTCTGAGCTTATCACTCAGTATTTTCAGGGCTATCTCCTGGTAGTCAGATGTTAATGTTATCCACCCCTTCAATATTTGAAAGCACACTCTTCCAGCTGTTCCTCCAGAGTCCTAAATTGTTTAATCTCTTTTCACATGGAACCTGTTATGGATTTCTCAGATTATCCTCATCACTGTTTTCTAGTGTTTTTCCTTCTTCTGGGGTAAGGTGACTGTAACTACACAAAGTGACAAGGAGCGGCTGCACCCTAGATGAGCATAGCAATGCAATGGCATTTTCTGTTTAGGTTCATTACACTTCCAATAGTGCTTTCACATCCTTTTGCTTTCTTGAGTGCTGCTGAGCATCAAGCTGCATTTTCCACACAACTATCTACATAGAATCCAATGTAATTTTCATGTTATAGCTAATTAAGCAATGATGTGTTCTTATGTATTTAGGGTTATTTCCCTTGCATCTGCAATTTTACTTTGAATTTCACTTGTGTCTTTATTGCTTGTTTGATACCATTAAATCCTTCTGCAATTTTTCAGTCATTTTGATTTTACTCAATTATTTCATAGAGTAACTTTTCTCCTTGAACAATTTTTTTTCCTTAGAGGATTTTGCGTAGATCCTCTGGCAGTTCAGTTTCCTTTAGAGCCCTTAATGCTTCTTGAAGTTTCAAGAGTATTGTAAGATAATGTTTTGATATGTCACTTCCTCAATACCATCTTCAGGTAACTCTTAAGCAGTATGATATCCCTTTGTAAAAAGCATTCTCAGCTCTTACCCATTACATTAGTGTGCCCACTAATTTTATTCTTTATTTTTGTTTCAATCACTTGGACACATGCCAAATATTAAATTTCCTATTCTAGACACTTCTGGATCCTGCCTGAAGCCTCCCTGAAAACTGGTGTCGCATTAGTGTTTGTGGTTGTAGTGTGGATTTAGATGACAAGTGAGGAACACCAAGGTGGTGATGCTGTACCATCAACATTAGTTAAGCATTAAATCTTGCCTGAGTAGTTCAGCATAAAGAAATCAGCACTTCAACTTCTTTTACAAGATACAATGTGATGGGGGAAAACTAAGTCTTTGGGATTTCCAGCCTTCTTACCTGATTTCTATTGCTCCTCTCCATTCACTGGGGGGCTTTGCTACAGATTTTGCTTACACTACTGTTTGTTTAAGCTGAAGTGCAGTGGTTTGAGGACTCCCCCCAAAGCCACAGAGGAAAACATTGTCTGTCTGAGAACCAGTATACTGTGCAGTCAACAGGGACAAGCAGTGTATCGGCTTGCCTTGATGTTCAGCATAGGAACAAAATGGAAGGATGGAGACATGGAGTCTAGTGACAACTTTATTTGTATGGGAATGATTATTTCTATAAGTCATCTGAATATGGATTTTCATGGTTTCAGACAGTGCATGTATTTTATAGTTTATTGCTTATAGAACTTAAAGGACAGGACATGCATTTTTTGTAAACGTCAGGAACATGATTTATCTTGTTGAATTTTTTTTAGAATTTTCACATACAAAGTTGCTCATGCTCACTCTAAGTAACCCTCTTTCTGGTTTGCTAAGAAATATCTCTGCTTTATTTCTTTCTTCACACAAGATTTCGAATGTTGAAGTCTTACAGACAAGCTTGGATGTCACTTCAAAGCACTGTAAAAAGGATCGTGAAAATGATCACTGCATTTTACCACTCTGCTAAATGTCCAGTAGTAGAATAATAGTTCCCCTGTGAGCACCTGGAATTTGAGTTGTTGCTCTTAGGGAGTAAGTGAATTTTCAGCAGATGGAGCTCCATTTGTATTTGTTACTTCTGTGAAAATTGAAATTAGAAAGTCATCACCTTTGTAAAGGTATAATTTCTTTAATTTGTCTGTCAGCATATACACCTGCATTGTATTAACCAATTTTCCATGGTTTCTGCACACAACCAGTTAAACTAATTGTCAAGTAATAGAAGTCTTACCTGTGTTAGTGTTTTCTCATAACTGTCTTATCTCATTTGGTAGTGCAAAAAAAATGTTAATGACTAATCATCTTCACGTGACTTGTGAAGGTGGAAACTTAGCAGCATCTGGTTTTAATCCTAGATTTTTCAGTGGGGAAAAACTTGTTTTGAGCTATGCTTTTTGGCAGGGGAGGATGTCTCCCTAATACAGATGTAACTCAATCTAATTAAACTCAGGAGGAAAATAGTTGCCTTTGCAAATTCAGATTAGGCGATGGTGCTTTGTTGTCAGGCTGGCATGGGAGTGCTGCAGGACTGGTTGCAGACAGCAACTCCTGACGTGCATGGTCCAAAGACACCCTCCCTTCTTTATTGCCACTGGCACTTGGCAGGAAGTCAGAGGCAATCCCCTCAGTCGCAGAGATGCAGCAGCCAGCCTCTCCAAAGGACTGAGCCAAGACAGTGCCCTGGGCATGTGCTGGCCTCCTAGCGAGGAAGCTTTTGTGCAGAGCATGACATGTTGCTTACAAAAGAATGCAGCCCTAGGTGCCTTTGGGATGCCCTGGACCCTAGCTCAATTCTCACCTCTCAGGTTAAGATCTGTGCAGTGTAAAAATCAAAAGGCCATGGTACCAAATGCCTAGTCAGAGTCAATGGTATGGAGTGGAAAACTGGTCATTTGGTTTCTGTGGAAAACCCACTTAGAGATGTGAGAAAGTGGAAAGAAATCACTCTTAGGAGAGAAAAAAAAAAAAAGTAAGGAAGTTGGTTTTTTTTAATGGACTTTAATTCTTTCTGGTTTTATTAAATCTGATTCTGTAATTAAAAATATATATAGATGAAGGGAGAGGTACCTTCCCCTACTCTTTCCTGTTTTTTCTTCTACTGTAGCCCTATTGGAAGGAATGTCTATGCGCCAGGAGAATTTTTGTGTGTTGCTTTCAGGGAGTAAGTTATTCTACTTGCATTTGTCCATCAAAATGGCTGCAAGTGACTTTAGATTTAGGAAAAAAATATTTAACGAAGAGCAGAGCTGTGACATGCATGTCTTCTGGAGAAGTGATCCTAACTTACTTAAGAAACACATAGACAGGGTGGATCCAACGTTTCAGAAAAGCTGAAAAACACCAGTTGCCTTATGCTGATTTCATCTTCCCAGTTGCCCAGCTCTAAAGGCGCTGAGACTGGCACTGTCTGTAGCTTAGTTCCTGGCAGAGTCTGTTTTGCTGCAGCCTCTGTGGATGTTCGTGGTATTACATCAGGTCCTTCAGCAAGATACTTAACCTAGTAACCATAGCTAGATTTACTATTTTATCTGTACAGCTATGCAAATACTAGAAAACAGTGTTTGCAGCAGCTTTTGTTGACTAGTATTAGTGATGCTGCTTACTTCAGAATTTTTCAGTAATCCAAAGCAGGAGCAGAAACAATGTCATGGTATGTATGCAGTACACTTAGCTAAACAAACACAGGTATAGCTAACAGATGGGTTTTGTTTACAAACTACTTGAGTTTTAATATGAAGCATACAAAAAATGACCCTCTCTCTCTAGAAGTTATTAAAATAATGAAAGAATTCATTGAAAGACAATGTGATCAGCTTTCATAATTAATAATAGAAGGTATTATGATAGCTCCAATCTATAAGGTACTAGCTGAAACCTGCCTTCTAAGGTTGATATGTCGATACTTGGGAACTAAATTATTTTCATCAAAAAAAAAAAAAAAAAACCAAACAAAACATTTGAGCCAGCTTTATCTCAGTTGAGGTCTATAGTTGAGCATTCAACTGGAGAGGAGGTACACAGAGCCCTTCTTTTCCCCTTCCATCCTCAAACTCTAAAGGATTAAAGTAATCTCCTCTATGGTAGTGAATGTAGAGAACATCAAGCCGTTGGTATTTTCCTTACTCCCCCTTTTCAAGGTCCCAGGGGAAAGTGTGCTCTTTACAGAAATAAGGCACTTCAGTTCTGATAGTTCCCCTCCTGCCTCCCTCCTGAACACTTGATCTCCTATGAGCCATACTTGGTCCCATAATGAATTCAAATGTAAAATCAAAGCCTATCAGACACAATGTTTCCTATAATGTACTTGGAAACATCTACCTTCATGCAGTGTAGCCAGCATCCCTACTCTTGCTTTATACTTCTGCAACTGAGAGAATTGTGCATTTTACTTTTACAGCTTATGTAAAACAAAATTTAAAAAAAGTAAAAGTTCAAGCAGATGGTCAGTGAAAATTCCTGCCTGGGATACTGGGAAAACCAAAGTGCTCTTTGGTGTGTGGATTGTTAAATTACTGCATTATAAACATATAGCTAACCAGCAGCAAAATTTTCAGTTGCATAGTCCATTTTGGGTTTGACCATATTACTGCCATTTGGCTATCAAACAATCTATGTTTAAAAATTTGTTCCAGTTCAGCCCGTGTTTACATATGTACAATTCTCACTTATACAAGTTCAAAGTGAATTTAGACGCTAAGATGAAAATACTGCCTGTAAATAGAAGAACTAACCTCTGCCACCAAGGTAATTACTTTTTAAATCTGTTCTACTTTGGAAAAAAGGAATATTTTTGGAACATTGTCGTCTTCAGTCTTATAGATCAGTGCTTAGTTGTAATGTTAATATATACTTTGTGTAATAATTATTTGGGCTAAATACTGTTTGTCTTATTGGTGTCAGCACATGATGCTGCTTGGGCCACCTAGAGTCTATAAACACACTCTACTCTTGAATTAACTGGGTGCAGCCGAAGGTATAATTTGATCCAGTGGGATTTTTACTGAGCTCCTTGCAACTTGTGAACTAAATCATCAGGACATGCATGAACCACCTACAACACAGATTCTTAAAGATCAATTTTATTCTATTTCTTAATCTAAATGTCTAATTTCTAATATTTAATAGAATCAATTAATTAGGAAATGTATTAAGAGATAAATGTCCATGCCAAAGATGTGAAATGTCATTCAAATAGAAATTTCTTATGTAGGGACAGATGTAAGATACTTGCATACTGTTCACAGATAAATAACATTATCCCCCTGCTCTTCTGAATGAAGTCCCAGCTCTTTGGAGATTTGCAATTCCAAAGCAGCAACTATTGCTTTGAAAGTAGCACTTCGTATATGAAAACTGTATGCTAGGTCTGCTCTTGAATGCTACAAGCTCTCAGGGCAGCACCCACAGGAAATGGTAAAAGCTAAGAGAGTGGGCAAGCTACTCTCGAGTATCCGGGCAGAAACTATACCGTGGAAAAATACTAACCTTCTTCATGGGGGCTGTATTTAGCATTGTTTAGTTTTTCCCCCTTCTGATGAAAATAGAAAGATTTTACTTCAGTCTGAATCACACTCCTACATACAATATTCCATGCTACTTGAATGGTACTTATGTCTTTTTCACTTACAAATAGTTGCATGATTGAAGGCTAATTTTATACTAAAAAAAATACAACTTTTCTGGGAGCCTTCCCCAAGCATTATGACTGGAAATATAATTCTGTAAGTAAATTGATATTCTATATAGAATTCACAGGTTCATTTTACCTATAGTACAGTGTGCCAAGAAAACTTTGAATTAAACAAAACATAGTCTGGAGTGGTGCAAAAGATCTTGTCTCCACTTGCACAAGTCAATCAGCAAGCCCCCAGTTAAACAGTGTTTTAGCTGTGCAAGTGCAAATCCCATGTGTTTCAAAAGAAAAAGCAGAACTTGGGTTTGTATTCTTCAGCAAAGATAGAGAGCCCAAACCTACCATGAGTGAAGCCCAAAGCAAGATTTATCTGGTGTGGTTTTGGTGTTTGTTTTTTTTTTGTTGTTGTTGTTTTGGGTTTTTTTTGTTTGTTTTTTTTTTTTTTTTTTTTTTTTTTTAATGATTAAT
>NW_010146011.1:17058-19715 GCF_000699245.1 Pterocles gutturalis
TTTTTTTTTTTTGTTTAAAATGAGTAATGCAATTCAAAGACCCAGAAGTATGGCCATGTGTTTCTATGTAAAATGCTTTCACTCTGTAATAATGGCAAAGGTCTGAAAACTGATTAAAAAAAAAAATCAGTTAAGAGAATAAAGTGTAAAGGCATCTTGTGATGGTGACTTGTACACTGCCAAATTGTCACTGGGCATATGATGCAAAAATTATACATGAATCTGTTGAGGGGAGCTTAGAGACTTCTGTGTTTGTAAATCGTTAACTGTGCAATACAGTTCCGTGGCAAACTTTACCTTTGAAATTTTAACATTTTAGCACTCATCATAGCATTTACATGTGTGAGACCACAGCTCTCGATCCTACCAAGTAGAGAGAGCTCCAGATGTTCTAAGCAAGGAGCAGTGTTTACAGCAGACAAAACCTATGGGTAATACAAGAAGCAGGGCAGAGCTGAAGACCCATTAGACACCTGGCATCTGAGGGTGGGAAATGGGGAAGCAGCTGGAGCAGTTTCAGAAATGTACTCTCACCTCCATCCTGCAAAATATCCTGCCTCATGGCTGGCTGGTAAAGGGACAGAAAAAATTGTTGTTGGCCAATGAATGTGAATAGTTAAAAGCTCATATTGAGTCAATTTCTGTTACAAGCCTTTTTCCTACACAAGTATCTTGAACATCACAGCTCCACAGAGCCAGCCCAGGGCTGTGCCACCACAGGAGCCCTTTGACTTGGGTGAGGGAGCAGAATCCAGCTCCCTTTTGCACCACAGCTCCTTCCAGCCTGTCATGCTCCCCTGGGACAGGGCTTGGCCTGTGGTGAGATCAAATCAGGCAAAACAATTTAAAAAAAAAAAATGGCGGTAAGCTATTGATAGGAGAGAGAGAGAGAGACCCTCTTCCCAATCTGCATCCCTGGGATGCCCTGCTATTCCCTTGTGCAAAGAGTTTAATAATATTGGGATGCTTCTTTTAATTGGCACAGTGAATTCTTCAAGTGACATGCCTGATTGCCAGCTGTCGTGTAGTTCTGTAATAAAGCAAACAACCACCATTACTAAGCATTTCACACAACAAAAATCTGATTTTAAAATAATAATGCAAAGAAGCTGGATTTGGCAGAGCATTTAGGTATGTGTAGAAGTCCAAAAGATGTGATTTTGCAAAAGTTTTGTTTTCTTCAAACTGTAATATGAAATGGCATGTGAAGTTTGTTTGTTTCATAAGACCACAAGGGTCCACACTGACTATCTAGGCCAGCCTCTTACATAAGGCATGGCAACTTCACAGAAATTTCTGCAACTCCTCTCGCCTGGGGTTGAGACTGCATATTTATTTTAGAGTAATAGCCAGTGGGGAACCCTGACCCTGCTGAAGTCTTTAGAATACCATTAGAACTTTGGTCTTCATAAAGGCAGAGCTTTTTCAGAGAGGCTTAGGGAACTCAATAAAAGCTAGACATGGAAGGCTTTTGGCTCTTTGAAATTTTAATATTCCAGTCTCACATGTCGGATACACGATAGTCATTTATGTAATGGTTCCTATAATAATTTCCCTGTAGAAAAATTACCTTATTTTCCAATAGAAAAAAATCAAGCTGCATTTTGTATTTTTATAAGCTCACATTGGAGCCCTCAACTGTCAGATGCTTTCACTGAGTATGAGGGCTTGGATGCACTGACCAAGCTGCTATTGTACACTTGGGTCATCCTCTCGGAAATCATGGTGCTGAGGCATCATGCATGACAGCTGAAACTTTTGTCATGTTTTCCTTAGAAAATCTCTCTATCATTTCTGTTCTCTGTGATACAAAGCCCTACCACAGCCCAAACCAATCAAACCCAAAATCTGCACTAGTAATTGCATAGTTCATAAAACAAGTGGGAATGAAGAACCGTGAGGGTATAAGGCAAAAAAGAAGTTAAATGATGCAATAAACTTGGTTGCCTCTAATAATTTAAGGTTCTGGAATTCACTTAAACTGAAGTAAATTGGCTATAGTGTACTCCTGGGTCCCCATTAGTGTGTTATGACAGATGTACGGACCCTGAATATCCTCTCTCTGTACCCATGAGTATTGCATGTCTCCTTGATTAACTATTGTAGTTCCATTAAAATATTTTAAGTTCACTGGTGGGGAATCTTGGTCACATTGTGCCTTACTACAGCTGTCAAATCACCCAGATCTTTTCTGTTTCAAGGTTATAATTCCTTATACTGAGTATGGAAGGTGTTTAAGGACCGATAGTTATAACTAGCATAAATTGTCTCTGGAAGACTGAGACACAGTGATGCTCTGTTGGTAAAATCCTGACTTGTAATATAAAATTTTCCCTAACAAGCCTAGTTGATCGTGTTATGGCATCAACAACGCTTGAAGTCAGACAATAACATTATTAAAATGACATGGTTTGCTGCAGTTACTATATAATTGCTGTAATCACAATTGTTCTTCCCAGAGTAAGATAAACTCTAATTTTAAATCTTTCTGTGATAAACTCTGTTTATAAATCTTCTCTATATTTTTCCTCTTGGCTATCCTGGCATTTGTCAGGAAATTGCTGTTCCACTTTATTAAGCAATTATAACCAGATTATTGTATATAATCTACTAAAAAAAGCAATTGTTTCACAGTAACAGCTAGCATTTTATGATGT
>NW_010146011.1:19729-26629 GCF_000699245.1 Pterocles gutturalis
TAAGGTTATAACTCTTGTTGAGACTGGCAACTGCTCTATGTTTGTCACAAGTAGAGCACTGCATCCTAGAAGAAATAAATATGGAGAAAATGCCTTTAGGTTTAAAAGTGAATCCTTAAAAAAAAAACAAACAAGATGTGACTGGAGATAACATACAAATGCTCACAGACTGCAATGCAATAAAGACTTCAAGGTTGTGTGGGTGCATGTGTGCACACAAACATGCTTGCGCATACATGTTAATTTACACAGGAATTCATATAAAGTCAGTGGAAGCTGTCAACACTAGGTAGCGTCCTTAAGAAACTGTGTGTTATAGCAAATAATAAAAAAAAGTCCATAAAACCGGTTAGTATTGCTAAAGATTTTCATTCTCTAATTGTCACTGAGCTATCTCTCATTCAGGAATATTTATCATATTTATTGGATTGTGCACAGTAAGAAAGATGTTTCTGAGAATGAAGGTGTCCTAGAACTATAGTATATTTGAAAAAAAATACCCAACAATTTTGACATAGAAAGAAATTCTTGTGAGAGCACTACTATTAGGGGTACAATTCAGAATAAAATATTCAGGTGTCCCTGCCCATGGCAGGGGGGTTGGAACTTGATGATCTTTAAGGTCCTTTCCAACCCAAACCATTCTATGATTCTATGATTTGTCTGTAGAATATAATGTGTTTTATTCAGGAAAATGTACGCAGTGTAATTTTCCAGTGCAAAATAAGCTTTTTAGTGGCCCGTTAGTATATATGAATTTAAACAGCCACTTTCATAATTGTGTTTTTCTAATAAAACTATAAGCATAGCCCAAAAGAGCCATGTGCCTGAACACAGGCTATTGGATCTTCAAGTGTGAGGGATACATAGCAGAAAATAAAATAAAAATGACAGACTTCTCTGCTGTAGGTTATCTGTAAGTCATGTGGGTCTTATACAGTTCTACTCTATCTAAAAACTCATAGGCTGAAATTTTCCTGGGCCCTGAATTCGTAGATCACATGGGATTTCCAGCCACACTGAGTTTGGCCCAAGGAGACAAAGGCAAGTCCCATACTTACCTTGGTGTTAGTCCAATACAAAAGCTACAGAAAAACATGCAATCACGGCTATAAAGCACAAATCTTCACCTAGAAATATGTCTTTCTCTATCACTAGATCACAGCTGAAACTGGCTACAGTGTTTAGTTCCTAAATATTATTTTTGATGTTTTTTATATAAATTCTTCTTGATTTACCCCAGGGAAAGTCACTGAGATGCAAATGTGAGAATAATTTAATATAGTGCATCAGTGACTGCCCAAGAATCAGAGATGAGAAAAAGGGACAATCATTCAGCTTTTGCAATACCTTACTAGTCAAGGTGTTCTTTCAAAACACTTCCAAGTTATTTCTGCAGGTAGGATATGTGAGAGCCTGATAGTGTGACAGGAGGACTGGTGTTTGACCACAGCTTGCATTTGTTGAGGCAACTCCTCTGCTCACTTGTGCAGCCCTTGGCATGCTCTGTCTTCTAATAAAAAGAAAACCTACAAAAAACTGCCAAACCTGAATGATCTTAATCTTGAATCTTAAGCATACAATGGCAAAAACCTAATAAAATAAAGATGCTCCATGTGTTTCAGGACTAAAGAAATCTTGCATCCTACTCCTGTCTCCTGTGTGGATTATCTGATGTGTAACAAGGAGAGAGCTCAGTTTGCCACATAGCCTTCGCGGGGCACTGGTAGGGTCTCTCTCTGACACCCATCTCCTTGTTTTTACTGAATTCGCAGAAACTTGATGTCTTTGAGCTCTATTTTGAAATTGTCCAGTGGGTACAAAGTTACTAGGGTAGACTGACATGCTTACATGCATAGCATGATTGCGTAAATCCCATTCCCCTAGGAAACCAAACTAAAGTACTGCATTCCTACAATCTGTATAGAGCAAGCCCCAGGCCCACTGAAGTCTGGTGGGAGCGTTATCAGTTGGTTTCAGTGGGATCCAGATTTGGTTGCAGAACTTTATACTTAGTTGGAGTGGTTCTGTGCTTTGGTATTGATAGATGTGTAAGACATTTAATACCACAACACTAGTTAGCTCAAAGCTTAACAGATTTCTTACTTGAAATCAGTGTTTGGCCTTTTCTTAACTCCACAAAGACAGTATTATAGATAGGCAGCCAGACTCTGAATTACTCATTGCTCCCTCACAACGTGGACCACAATGCATAGCAGAAGAGGGAGCCTCCAGGAGTAAAAGGGAGCTGTATTTAGATGGACTTGGTGGCTTTATTCACAACAAGTTTTTTGACTGTGCAATGATAAATATGAAACTGTATTGTACATTGACATATATTGTGGCTTAGAAATTAAAAATAGTGGAAGCAGCAGCAGGAATTATTTAGATACCCTGAACCAAGAAATGCTCAGTGCAGTTTGAGACATTTGGGTATCGAGATTGGGGGTTGGAGAGGAGATGCAATGGAGGACTTCAGGCAGATCTGCAGCTTGATGGAACAGCAGTGTGGAGGCCTGGCAGGCTACTCTGGCTACCTGGCTGGCCCTAGATGATTGTTGTCAGGTAAATAAATGAGTAACCACTAATGATTCATACTTTCGCATACAGAGGTCTGAAGACTATATTTGCAGCTCTCTTCACTTCCTTTGCTCGTAGACAATTTGAAGAGTAAAGGGAAGGAACTTGCAGCTTAAAAGAGAAATACAAAGGCAACGTTGTGATATATTATTTTCATTTGCCCAGGAATTATAGACCTCCTTTATTCATGCAAAAGGTTGGAACAAATAAAATTTACTATCTTTTGTTGCATTTGGAAAGGAAAAGAGTCTTTTCTCTTGAAACAGAATTGGAGTGAGAATCAAGAGCTCTCCTCTCTATCTGAAATGTGAATGTCAAGGCAGTCTGAATTCAAGAATTTTTATCAAGGGCTATTGACACCTCTCCCAGTTTTGCAGGCCATTTCCCTGTCTGAAACTCTAACTTCAATCCACAGAAACACAAATGGGGGGTCCTGGTCCTCTGTTCACCTCAGTAAAAGTGCCTTCCCCAAAGACTTTACTGTGGCAAACTAGCAGGGTCACTGCATGGCAGTGATGAACACCCCCCACTCTCACTGGCTTTACATAGGGATTTGCAGAAGTACTCTTAGTTTATTTTAATGAAAGTAGAAATAGTTCCTCCTGGATGTAGCTGTTGACTGTCAGCAGACCTAGCATCAGTAGAAACTTTGGTAATGCTTTACTCCAGTTATGAGTGCAAAAACTCCTTTGTTATGCTCGGTCTGTTTGTCCCAAATGGAGAGTAAGAGAGAAGGAATGACAAATAGTTGAAGCATTAAGACCCAGTGAACACATACTGTGGCAAAGAGGAAGCAAACCCTCAGCGCTTGAAAAACTCTTCCATGTTCTGAAGAGCTCTAGGGTAGTGAGGACAGCATCTCCTGGGGGCTGCATTCCTCATCTTGGGTCCAGAGGCCATGGTGAGGTGGTTGGGCTCAGGACAGGATTTGGTGTGGTGCGTGTCCTCTCTGTACCCTTGCCCTGCTGCATGGAGGAGGGCAGGGATGATTCTAGCTTTGCTCTCCTTTCTTCTCCCTCCTGTCCCAAGCCACATCCTCTGTGGCTGGTTACTTTGCTGCTCCCAGTCCACCACCGTCTCTCAGTGGCTGTTCACTCCCCCCGCTGCTGTGCAGAGCAACAGCTTCACCACCAGCTCCTTGGACTGAAGGTGCTGCAATGGAAAGGCTGAGTCCTGCCCATTGCTCTTGCTTCCACACTGCCCTGCTCCTCTTGGAGCCGTTGTACTGTATGAGGCAAATGAAGCCCTAAATAAAAATACAAAATGGTAGCCCAAAGGAGAAATTAAAAGCATCAATGTTTTTAATGTGGGGATAGGATTCAGGAGGAGGAAGGACCCAGTCTTTGGACACTGAGAGGAAAGCTGTGAATATCATGTACAAAAGGACAAAGGTGATGTCTTGTGTGAGTGGACTTAAAAGGCAGGTAGAAGGAGATCATCTGCTGCAACGTGGCTTGTAACAAAAAACCCCAACCCTTTGAAATCCCCATGGGTTGCTTGTGTAACAATACAGCACATTGTACTTGTTGGGAAGTCCCAGCAGCGGTTTTTAGCTGGCTGTTGAGTTCATGTTTCAGTGAGGCTGTCCTTCTGGGGCTCTGTGTGTCTCCACCACATCTACTGAGTCTCAGCCACCCTATAATTCTCCTCCAGGTCAGACCTCATGTATGGATGGGGTACTGGGTGCTCTCAGTGGTTTCCCAGAGCCTGCCAGTTCCATTGTGGGTACTTATCACAGTGCTGCTGAAGAGAAAATGTGCACCATGTTAGTTTTGGCTTCCTCTTGTCTTGGGTACAAAAATAGAGTCATCATCTCATGTTTAGGAGCTTTGCTTGTGTTTCTATCATTGCCTTTTGTATTACGGCACTTTTGCCAGAGTCCTTTGCTTTGACTCAGCCCTGAGTCAAGCTTTGGTCAGCAATTTGCATTTCTGCTCTAGCAATTCCCTGGAAGCATCTACATTGTGGGGTATCTTACTGTGGTGAGGCAGAGTATGTCTCTTTAGCAAGTGCAGTCAGGCCTCAGAACTGTGCATGGATCCATGAAGAAAACCAGAGAGATACATGTGTCCTATAGCAGATATATAGACTTGTTGATGCTGATGTCTGTAGGGCTGCTGATAAACAGAAAGCACATCTAGCCAAGGCAACCTTAACACACTGGAGATACAAAAATATCAAGGTAGCTTAGTACAGAGCAAGTTACGAAGTAAAGGGATTGCGGGAGCAGAGCAGCTAGGGCCACATGAACTCCACAGGGAATAGGCTCCCTGTAAAATTGGTTAATGTCTGCTCTAAGGAGGGATGCTTAGTGTAGCCTGGGGTACTAAATCACTTTGAAAACCAGTCTGATGTACGCACCAGCTACTTTAATGCAAGCTAACCGCAGTTAATGTGGTTCAACAACCCAATGTAGACATGGCCTAAAGCAGTGCAATAAAATTCCCTTCTTTTCCAGGCCATTTGTGGTTGTGTTGGCAGGTAATATAATCCTGGAGGTGGAAAAATTACTGTATTACCAACAGAATTGGGAGGGGAAGTCAGTTAACAGTATTGCTAGCGTTTTTATTGCAGAATCAGCAATTACAATGCAGTTCTCTGGTTCTGGAAAAATCAAAGTGTGGACACATGGCCTCAATCTCAGGAATACGCCATCCCTGAGAGCAAAGGATTTCTTATCATTAGCATGTGAGACATTTTTGCATAATCCGTTTTGCAAAGGGTTATTTAGACCTATGATGTGAAGCCTGTGTCTCTTGGTTTCTCACTCTATACCTTATCTTTCAACATATTTCAGCACTAGCTACCTATATTTGGGAGAAAGGACTATGTATTTCAGCACTAGATATGTATAGGTTCATAAGACTTCTAAGTGGAACTTTAAAATCTCATTTTATGTTACCTGTTTCATTAGGCTTTCTGCAGGATTGTATTTTTAATTGCTTGTGCAATTCCCTGACGGGTTCAGTGTCAGGGTTGCTTGTCATTGAAATAAATTAATTAAATAACTGCTATTAGTGATTATATAATGCAAGGGAAAAAGGCACGTCCTAGCCTGGGTCCCAGAGGACTAGGGATGTAGACAGTTCTGGTGTGGTGGCTGAAGACTCCCTGCTTTGCCAAGATGTAGCCAACACATTCTCCTCTACTCCATCTTCAAACAGTAAGGGGGATCATTACATTTTGGTAAACCTTACGGCTCATACAGGACATTTGCTCTCCTCACTGAGAGATTCCTGGTACTTGTGAATGTCATAAAAAAAATAAAGAATTTGGCCTAGGAAAAAGAATACATGTCCTGCAAACCTGTGATTTACCATTCCAAGGCAAACACTGAGTACCTTTTGCCTCATTTTCACACTTTAAAGTTAAAATGAGGATACCACAGTTTATACCTTCACGTGAGTGTAACAACTATGTCCTGCCCGTGTAATCTTCCATGTTATCAGCTAAATGTATTTCTAGCAGACTCCAACATTTACTTATGATTTTTCATTTAATCTAGTATAGTTATCTTTGAAAGCCCACACACCAGTGAGGCAAGAAGTGTACCTGCTCTGAAGTGGTCCCTGAAGCATTGAAGCTCTGTGCACTGAGCTATCCATGCCTAAAAGGCTTGATGTCTCATGCAGTCCCTGTGGAAATGGAGCCAGAGAACAGTCTCTCATAGTCACAGATAAGAAAAATGTTGGCATTGGGCTTGTAGCATCTAAATCCCACTAGTTTTCTTTAAAGACTTGAAAGCCTAGTCCAGCAGAATAGTTCACTGACCTTTCAACAAAGTAAGAGCAATTTGGGTAATACCACTGGTCATTTAAATTAAATTTAACTTTGTTTTCTTAAAAGTGTGATTTGAAGTGGATCAAAGAAAAGTAGGAAGGGAGCAGAGGAGAACCACAGTCACCTAAACTGTGACAAACTGCCTGTCATTCCTACAAAGTGTATGCTGGAGTGAGAAATGAGGGCACATTTTGTTTCAGCTGTGCAATGGGAAATTATGAGCCTTTCTGAATTTGTGACCAAGACCAACTGTTGCTTCAGTCAGGAAATACTACACTGAGTAAACCTAAAGAAAACTTACCACTGTTTTTCCATTTAATTTTATATGAAAATGAAATTTTAAACTTTGCCAGATTCTGCAACAATTAGTTGTAAAAAAAAAACAAAAACACCCAAACAAACCAAAACCCCAATCCTGAGCTGATGGCTGCCTGCCAGTTACACCAGTTCCATTGGTTCATCGCTAGTTCTTCTGAGATCACATAAGCTCGTCTGCTATTAACATTTCTAACTTGAGATCATAGAATCATAGAATCATAG
>NW_010146012.1:0-2084 GCF_000699245.1 Pterocles gutturalis
TGCAGCGGGGTCTCTCTTCAGAGGAGGGCTGACGCTGTTCCCCTTCGGGAGCTTAGAGGTGCCTCGAGAGAGACGCGACCCATCGGTGCCGCGGGATCTGCGGGTGCTCGGGCTGCGGGACTGCGCGGAGCGGAGAGCTGTCGTCAGGCCGGGGGAGAAGGGACCGCCCGGGGCGTCCCGCCTCCTGCCGCCTGCGTGCCCCTTCTCGGGACCCGCTCCCCGAGGGAACAGAGGGGTGGGAGGGGGCCAGGGGAGTCAGGACAGCTTCCTGACCCTTCCTTTCACATCTCAAGGGGAGGAATAACAAATAAGGCAAGATTTATTTTTAAAGGAAGAGAAAAGCGGTGATTTTAACGTGTTTTCCTACCCTAACAGCGGTGCTCTTTTATTTATCCAGCATTTTGTACCGACGCCTCTGGCAATACAAAGCACTTCATAAATGCGAGGCAGAAAATCTTATTTGCGATGAATTACACTGATGGGCCGTTGTAGGTGGGTTTGTGATTCAGTAGCAGCCTGTTTTACAGGAAAGAGAAGCAAAGTTTAAAAGACCTTGCTCACGCCTGTTTTCCTATTTCTTCAGTGGATGCGCTTGGTATATTAGATCATTATTCACTTTGATCTTTAGCTTTGAGGCTTTACATAGCTTCCTTCTTAGACCTTAGGTGCTTCATGAATGAATCTTTGGTGACAAAAGCCCAAAGGAAGCAAGACCAGCTATTGTCTGTAACAGAGTGTAAGGGCAAAACAGAGGAAAATTACTGAGTCACTGAAGCCAAAACCATGATGCTAAAGTAACATTTTAAACCAACATTTCCTGGAAAAGCTGATAAGAAACTTGAAGTGATAAGCTGCAGTTAAAACACCACTGAAAATATTCTTGTCTCTGAGAATCGAATAATCACAGATTTACATTTGTATTTAATGCAAAAAAAAAAAAAAAAAAAAAAGTCTGTAATGTATCTTAGTCATATCCTTGCAAGACAGGGAAAAAAAGCTCTGGGAAAAAAAAACCAAAAAACTATCATGAGAAATCATTCACTCAAATCTTAGAAGCAGACGCCCAGGCTTCCTTCTCAGAATTGCATGTGCTCTTTCACCCTTAAAACAGAAGGACCATATATTAAGGTATCTTATTTCTTGTATTTTACAGATTGGAATATCTTATAAAGCAATGTCTGATGTTACATTATGAAATATACTTGATTTACATTTTCTTTACAACCATTCCAAATACATCTTGACCCAGCACTAACAGAAACAAATTTTAAAAGTTACATTTTAGAAATTCTCCTGAATGACATCAAGCTTGATGGATACAGTTAAACATCCAAGCAACTGAGAGAAGCTGGATTACAATTAATATTTTGTTTCAACCTTCCGTATACATCTTCTATATAGAACTGAAATGCAGCCCTCTGTTGTGAAACAGGCAGACACAAACAACAGACGTCATAGAACAATATGTAGGAGTGTAATGACCTGGAGCAAAATAATTGCTTCCTTTGCCAGTAAAGCTATAACTATTTGAAGTCCCTCTACAGCATACAGGACCTCAGACAGAAAGGTAGCTGGTGTGAAACACAATGTACCTTTCTTGGAAAGAGTCATATTCTCTCTAGTAACTGATTAAATAAATAAACGTTTGGTATTTCAAGAAATCACAGTACTTCTTCCTCAAGGCCAGGCCGGATGTGGCTCTGAGCAGCCTGGTTTAGTGGTTGGCGGCCCTGCATATGGCGGGGGGGTGAAACTAGATGATCACTGTGGTCCTTTTCAACCCAGGCCATTCTATGATTCTATGAAATTATACCAATTCCCTCTGGCTTACAATAGAGAAAGACTTACTGGAAACCTGAAGACTTCTTTCTCACCAGGTCTGTAATAATATACGGATTATAAAATTATCCACATTTTACCCTGTTGTTCAAACTCAAACCTGCACATAACAAGTGCAGTATATTGTTTTCTCCAATGAAATTCACTGGGATGTGATAAAACAAGAGGAGGGCAGAAAGGGTGGGAAATTATGAGCCTCAGGCCATAGAAAGCAGCCTAGAATGCGGTTAGCTGGGAAAAGCCTG
>NW_010146012.1:2095-23629 GCF_000699245.1 Pterocles gutturalis
CTTACTCTCCAGGAAAGGCAGGAAACACCACCTTCTTAAGGATTGATTGCTTTCTTGCTACTGAAATCCATACAAAGCTTCAAAAGCAGCTTGATCAAGGAACTGCCAAGTAAGAATTAGCTTTAGTATTCACAAATGTTTAAAAGTCATGAGTCCAAACTTTTAAAATCCACGATTTAAGTGCGTTTATCCCTACTCTCCAACAGTGAATGTTTTTTTTTTTACACATGTCCACTCTGCTGTCTATATGCATGTGGTAGTCTCAGAAAGTTAGTTTGCTACATTCATCAGTCATGAACTGGTGTCAGAGCAATGTGCATTATTTCCCTTAAAGCACCAGTTGCCTGACCGGACAGTGTGCCTGCCTAATCATAAGCAAAAATTGTAATTGCTAAAATTAATAATTTGTACTTAATAGAAGCATTAGGACATGTTAGTACCTTCACTCTCAGGGATGAGATTTACTTTCTTAGTTCTTGTACCTTTCAGCAGCCAACAGGATGTCTGAGGACTATTTGTGAAGTGGCTGAAACTGAGCTGCATCCTCTCTCTGGTATGTAGGTCCTGTACAACTTACTGCAGTTACTTTTTCCTTGTTTGCTGAGTCAACATAACAAGCAGTAAAGTCTTTGTTCCTAATATTGTAAGTACTCCTAAATATTTGTAATTTTGCAGAAATTACTATTCGCTCATATTTTTGTTTTGTATGGCTAGTGTTATTCCATTTATTCAATGAACATATCAAGCTGCCGCTCACCATGGTAAACTTTACAGGGCTCTAATGTAGCTGTCACCTCTGATTTACCTCTGGGCTCCTGATTTAAAGCTCAGACCACAACAGACTGTTACAGAATTATTATTTATTTGAGACTTCAGCTCATTAAAATGCAGACAGCTGAAGACCTATAGAAGCAGGGTCTATTTTGGGAAATAGTTTGTCACAAATACTGCATCTAGTGAATATGTCCCTGATGTGACTCACCACAATTCTGATTAGCATGTTGCTAAGTAGAAGCTGGCTTCCTTAGTATTCCGATATATCTTAATATTCCAATATATCACTTGCCAATTTCTATTAGGCACATGGAAATATTCCAATATTGCTGTGGCAATTTATTATTTTTTTTTAATACTTGCATGTGGGTTAAAGTATGAAAAAAATAGACGAGTATGCTGTCATATCAAGAACCATTTTCAGAGGCTCTGAATGCTTTCTTCTGAAAATTCATGGCTTTCTCTTTTATACCTTTTGCCCTGTAGTTCAAAGGTTAGGTTAGGCTGGTTTTGTCCCTAATGAAACTTATTTCACTATGAGCTATGTAAAGGTTGCTTCTTTTAAAAGACTTGCTATGTTGTTTTCATATAATTACTACAACTATGGTGTCAAATAACTTACATGCCTGAAAGACTTTTTTCCTAACACAAGATACTTTCTTCCTGCAAACATGCACCTGGTCATCCAAGTCTTCCATTTGTTTTATATATGATTTTATGGTATTAAATCTCAGAAATGGGCTGACAGGAACCTCATAAATTTCAGTAAGGGGAAGTGGAAAGTCCTGCACCCAGGTAAGAATAAGCCCAAGCAGCAGTACATGCTGGGGGCCACCCAGCTGAAAAGCAGCTTTGGCGGAAAAGGACCTGGTGGTCTTGGTGGACACCAGGTTGAACATAAGCCAGCAATGTGCCCCTGCTGCAAAGAGGGCTAATGGTATCCTGGTCTGCGTTAGAAGTGTTGCTCACAGGTTGAGGGAGGTGATTCCTGGAGAGCAGTATCCAGTTCTGGCCTCCCCAGGGCAAGACAAACATGGACATACTGGATAGAGTTCGACAAAGGACCATGAAAATGATGAAGGATCTGATGCATCTCTCCCACGAGGAAGGGCTGAGAGATCTGGGACTGTTCAGCCTGGAGAAGAGAAGGCTCAGGAGGGATATTAATGTATATAAATACCTGAAGAGAGGATGCAAAGAAGACAGAGCCAGGCTCTTTTTCGTGGTGCCCAGTGATGGGACAACAGGCAATGGGGCCCAAATTGAAATGCAGGAGGTTCCCTCTGAACATCAGGAAACACTTTTTCACTGTGACAGTGACCAAATGCTAGCACAGGTTGCACAGGGAGGTTGTGGAGTCTCCCTTCTGGGAGATGTTTAAAAGCCATCTGGACATGGTCCTGGGCAACTGGCTCTAGGTGGCCCTGCTTGAGCAGGGTGGTTGGACCAGATTCTGTATTGAACAAAAGATACTCAAAAAAGATTTTTATGTTTGTATACCTCATTCAAGTTGTATATTTGTATTTTTTATATTGTGTTATAGAGTCAGCACTGAAATAGCCAAAGGTTTATAAAGATTTTTGCTGAATCTGAACTGATTGTGTTTAGCTTCTACTGTTCCTGTGTACCCATATGTGTGATGTGTAGTGTCCATGAGTAACTGCTATTCTGATAACCATAATTGTACATTAATGAAGGACTACTCTTGTCTTCTCCTTGTTATGTGTTGGCCTACAGTGTGTTAACTCATTCCTTGAATGAGCTAAGATGCTACAGCAGAACAAGTAGATGACTAATTCTTTCATGTTATGGAAAACATCATCTGTGAAATCATTCAGACTGTGATCCCAATACCATTTTCATCCATCCCTCCCCAATTGCTCTAGATTTCTGCCAGTCTTAGTCATCATCTTCGTTATGTTCTTCAGCTCTTGTAAGAAGAAAATATTTTTACTTGCTTTAAGCACTAGCTCTGGAGAGTTAAATATGTCTCTGTTCCTAGACATAACCAAAACAATTAACACTAGTTTTACATCAAGCGTAATTGAATTTTAGATTGCATGTCCTTGTACCTTTTGCCTGTGACATTAGAACTTTTTGCCATAGTATTTTGTTGTTGTTGTTGTTGTTGTTGTTGTAGTTGTTGTAGTTGTTACAGTGTAGTATTGATAATGACTAATTCTAAACAGTCCTTCTAATATAATCATTGCACCTTCCTTAAAAACTCTTGTGCAGCAGTCATGGTAAAAAGCATTTTCTTGAAATGAGAAAGCTGTTTCAGAGAGCTGAAAAGTGGGTTGCTGCACTCTGCCTGGCCTGAAATCCTGGTATCCAGGTAGAACACATAGTTCATAGGACGTACAAGACCCGGAGAGCAAAAAGATTACATCACCTGTAGCAACTAAATTTTAGCATTCCACCTTATTGTTCTCTTTAGGTCTTAAAAGCTAATGCACTGTATCAGAACAGTCTCTCCAGTTTCTAGTGCAGTAATTGAGGCAATACGTTGTAGAGAGTTCACCAGCTTTTTTTTTATATTCATGTGTGCCATGATCTAAAGGGCTTTTTCCTTTCCTTTAGGCATTATTGCTAATGGCAGTTGTAACAGTGCACGTAGTCCTGGAAATGCATGCACATATACATTGATCACATGAAGTGCCTGTAGGCATCGTGACAAACTTTATTTTCTCTGCTCTGAAGTATTTTGTAAGATTAAGAGTGTCTTTTCTAATTTTGTTTTAAATAAGGTGCAATGATTTTACAGCTTTCTGTCACAGTATTTGTAGATGTATTTACTAAAAATCTAGATTTTGACATTTTCCTTTACATACTTGCTAATGTTCATTTCATATAGTTTTAATGATGCAACTGCTATCAATATTATCATGGTGAAAATACTTTTTTTTTGCATAATCTTTTTCTCTTGTGTCATATTTGGGTGTAAATACTTCTTTACTACTTCTTTCTTGATCCTATACTATAGCTATAAAGGAATATTGTACTATTGCTAAATTCCTCTGCTAGGAACTTTTGCAAAATTGTGTGCTCTTTGTTTTCCTATTTTCCTGTGTAGTATGCTTGTAAAGGTGGTTTGCTTTGAGCAGTTTATGACTGTCTTCTCTAGTGCAGGACAATAAACATGTAATACAAACCTTGATGCATTTGGTCCTCCCACATACCTCCGTTATTGCTCTGAACGTGGGTGATACCAAATCCAGTACATCCTTATCTATATTAGACCTGTCTTCTTCGTGGTTGCACCTCTTTTAGGACTTTGTGTTGTGTGCTAATCAATATTTTATTTTGTTCTTAGGGCAGCTTTTTTTCCAGTGTGAAATTGTTACAAATTTTTTCTCTTATATTCAATCCCATTAAAAGCCTATCTTTCTTAACTATCAAGACCTCATCAGCCATAACTTAGCAGTTGTCTTAGTAAGACCTTGATGTGTCTCACAACATTTATCTTTGTGTGGTTTTCTTTAAAAAGAAACAGAACTCGATTCAGTATTATAATCTGTGTTTTCCTGTCTGCTTGTATGAGTTTACTGGATACCTGGGTTTTGAAAATACCCCTGCCTGTTTTCCTGTTACCCAGCGGCTATTCAGGGTGAACAATATCGTCTTCTCCAAACTTTAAAGAAATCTGCTGCATCAATATCTTCTATACATCACTGTTTTCTGCCATACTTCTTTTCTGATCTACTCATGGCCCATTTCTTTCATTTTTCTGCATGAAAACTGTAGATAGTTTCTTTTCTTCTGATAATATATCAGAAAATATAATTGTTCAGACTGTTCAGATCCTCAGAGAGCTAGGGTAAGCTAAAGTTATTATATAATAGAGGCCATTTGGTGATGGTAGTTTATTGCATTTGCTTTTAAACAGTTAACTCAGACACAGTAATCATGAAACAATCTTAAGCTTCTCTTAGGGAGGAGGAGGGATAACTGTAAAATATCTATTTTTCTTTTGGAAAAAAAATCTGTTTAAAATGCTGGAAGATAAGAGAGTCTAGGTACTCACCTGCACCATCTACTTCTATGAGAAAGAGCCAGAACACGCTTCGTGAAAACTTTGCAGACTGTGATGAGACCAAAGTACACACAAAACTAATAATACTTTTAAGTGACCTTCAAGAGTCTGCATATCTGAAGTGAGATTGTGAAGCAAAGCAGCAGCTGTAGGAGAGCCCCAAAGGAACTGTTGGAAGCGTAAAGCACTCCAACCCATTCATCTTCTATTTAGGAATGGGAGTATGCTCCTTCTGCACCTTCTACAGGCAACAGATGAGAGGCGATGAACTCACCATGGAAGACAGCAAGACTCGGCTCCTGTTCACAGTATACAGGCAAATCAGTGTGTGAAACATTGATTTTATAAGTGCTCCCACTCTGCCAAGCATATGTCCTACAACAGAAGGATCGAGCAGTGCAGAATGTTCTATGTTCTTGGTATCTTTTGTGATGCAGAGTTAAGGGACAGAAACAGAATCATTAAAACAGTTGCCATCAGAGATTTGCTCAGCTCACAAACAGTTGCTGAAAAGGCTAACGTGTTTTTTGTCTAGCTTCAAATAAGGTCATTTGCACTTTTGACACAAAGTGGTTCTGTTTTCTAAGGCCTGATGCTTTCAAGTCACCTGTCAATACGTGCTCCACAGTGAAATGTTGATATGAGTGTTATGTATGTCTCTCATTGCTTAGTTTTGTAATATCACAAAGCGGGTAGCCAATACATGCAAACAATTGTTTAGAAAAATATTTCAGCTCTGTATATATTGATAATTATTACTAATGGAAAAAGAGAGTACCCACGGTGGCAAGATAGAGTTGTGTCGGATGCTATATTTATGAATTTTGTCTCACAAAATTTGCTCTTTAAATCTGTCACATTATAAGTTTAAATTCAGTTCTAATGGAACTTCTAATCATTATGTTTTGGTCTTATATTTTGAAATAAAATGTTTCCTTACTTAAACTTAACTTTCTTTACTTTTTTTCAATAAGCAAACTAAGCATTACAACTTTAAGTTTAGCATTTCTTGCTTTAGGCACTAAATAGTCTAGGTAATTTCCATTTCAGTAACAGTCTCATTTCATTTTTAGGGTTTTTTTTTTTGTATCAGACATGAACTGAAACTTAAAATGCCTGCTCTGCAACATTATACTGCATTAGAACAGTGATTTTGAGTTCTTTGTAATAATTATATTTTTATAATAGTTATATAAAAGATATAGGCATGTATTTATTTCTCTATTATAGAGTTGTCTGGAGAGAAGTATCAGTTAAAATTATCAAGATTTGTCCTCCCATGAATTGTTTTGCTGTGGGAGAAAAACAATATTAGTATCATGCATTGTTTAAATGCTGAGTGGTCACAGTGTCAGGTAGCATTACATGGATAAAAGGAGAGAGAGAGTTATTACAACAGCTGTCACAACCTCTCATGTTAGTTTTACAGTTATAAGGTGGTATCTTGTTAGCTGTCTTAACAGCCTCCTGTATTGTATGCAGTTTTAGGAGTGTTTGAAGAGGTTAGGTAATTTCAAAATTTCACCTTGAACTGAAAATCAGTTTTACCTGCCCTGTTAAAAAAAAATCCAGGACAGGTTTTAATTGCAAAGAGTGTATTAGAATTTTTATGGTGTAACAAGAAAAAAAAATGTACAAAAGTATCAAATCTAGTTAAATAAATAAAAAAAAATTAGCAGTAATAAATCCCAGGGGAAAGCGCTCTGGGAATACAGTCTGGCAGTTGTATATTAGGAGATTGGCTTTTTAGACTTACAGAGCAATTCTAGAGGTTGTCCTGGATTGTGAGTCCTAAATGTGTAGTGGAAACAAGACAGAACACATAGAATAGAGCAATATAAGAAGAGTTGAGAGAGAAGTTGCTTTGGCGAAAGGAAATGTGGCTCTGAGAAGAGAAGGAGAAGTCAGTGGTAAAAAAATAAATAAATAAACCAAACCAAAACTGTTTCTACAAAGTATGCCTGAGAATTCAGTTGGTGAGAATTATTTCAGATTTTTAATTGAGAACTCAATTGGGAAACAATAGTCCTGACCATATATTCACAAATATCACAGTACTTCTGTCCACACATTAAGTTTTTGGCAAAATGAGGGAAAGTAAGAAGCAGGACTATTTCATTATAGATCAGTCTATAAAATGAAATGTTAAGACAAAAATATGCATTTGCTTTCCCACTAAAAGATTTTAACAAAATGTAGTTTCCCTCTCTTACCTAATAATTTTCCTTAATAATTTGGGATATTGACTTAATGCAGTTCTGTAGCTTAAATTTGTTAAAAAAGTTACTAAAAATCAATAGTTTGAATTTTATTGATGCACTGCCTTATTTCGGCAGTGAACGGCCATGAATGTAAGCTTGGGTAAGAAATGCTTAGTGAGGCTTAAAATGTATCCAAGCTCACATTTCCTTGAAAATTATACATCAATGGGCAAATACCTCAATTCTGGGTCTTATTCACAGGCCTCTAGATAGATTTATTATTTTTTTTTAATTAGTGTGGAGAATTAGAACATACTACTTCTCAAGGAAACCACTTCTGTTTTCTTAAGGAAACTGTTAAGTTTTATTGACTTTTCAAGAGTTTGCCTCTTAACACGGGTCAAGTAAAAGTGCAATGCTTGAAAAGCAGGATATGAATGGTTCTTTTAAATTAACTTGCAAAGCTAAGGATAGCTTTATAGCATTAGGAGCTAGTAATTGATGCATTTATCCAAAATCTCAACTTTGCTGGTGCAGCAAGTCTGTAAAATTACCATAACAATCTTAAAGAACAAATGGGTCCCTAGCTGTGAGTTTCTTAGCTACTGATTTTTTCACTCATTATTGTGGGTTTGTTGTTTGGTTTTTTTGGTTTTTTTGTTTTTTGTTTTTTTTTTTCTGGTGTTTTGCCATAGATCTTTTGTTCACATGATACAATCTGCAGTTAAAATTATCTCATTTTGTATTTGTTTTTCAATAAACAGAATGTGTTACACAAATGTGCCATATTCTTATTTGTATTATAAAACAAATGCAATGTTCTAAATGACTCAAATAATTAGATTTTTAATATTCATTACTGTATCCTTTTTTTTTTTTTTTGATTCATGATGGCCTATATTATAGCTATAAGGATAATAATGTGATGTTTTATGTTCTATATTGCATTAGATTTCCACAGCAAGATTAGGAAGCAATCTTAAAAATATCCAATCCTAAGTATACCCAGATAGATTTCTATTTCATTTTTTTATAACATATAAATAGAACAGCTATAATTCTATACTAGTAACAGATCTAATTTCAGTAAAAACACTTCAGGTAGGCTGGAACAAATTAAAGTATAAAAGTAGGAATGTGTGAAGGAAACATATGCTTTGATTTCAAGATTTATGGTATTTAGCTACAGCAGTGTTAAAGTCTTGCTGTTTTTTTATATGGAAGAAAATACAAATATTCAAATTTCCCTAACACAACAGGGTGGTGGTCAACTGCAGCTTTATAAAAGATTACTTTCACAGATGCTGTTGTCTTCTACATGCAGGAAAAAAACAACATGAATTCTTTTTCTTGACAACACAGTCTTACAGTGAGGTGCGTGATACAGAACCAAAGAAAAACAGAGTAGAACAGACCCCACAAGGTCATCTAATCCAACGGTTTGCCCAAGGAAAGAGTCCAGGGGACACTAATATCTTGCCTTGCCAGAAAATTGGATACAATGCCCCCAGTAATGCCTTTTCTTATACTTACAGACATCTCCTTTGATGTAAAGTGTTAGGGGATGCATGTGCACCAGGACAGAGCTCACAGTAGGACTTGAGCCTTTGCCCTAGAGCTGTAAGACAATGTATATAATGTTTATCCCAATTGTTCAGGTTATGCTGGTTGCTCTTATACATCCTGAATCTTGTTTGTTAATATTCACCCACCCTAAATAATGGGAGTAATTATGTTATGCTTTTAGAATCTAAGTCTCTATACAACTGCCTAGTTACCCTTTATTATATTAAACCTAAGATAAAAACCCCAATTTTCCGTGGTATTAATTCATTCTCAGGTTCATTCAGGGCTCATAGAAGATACTGAATTGACACTACTGAATCTATTTACATGTGGACTGAGTAAATTACACGTGCTAAAGTCCACGTGTTTCCCACACCACTCTTTTAACATATTTCAGTCTTCAACAGTTATGAAAATAGTACTAGCATACTATCTCCCTATTTTTACCTGAAAAGGGTAACGGTTAGTCTATTCAAAACCTACTGCAATAAAATTGCTGCAGACTAATGGTCTTCTGTGTCTCAGTAAATGTAAAGGCCGGAGAAAGGCACTTGTGAAAGGTTAATATAAAAGTTACGGGCTTTTGAAGAATAAATTCTGAATAAAATCTTCATAATTAAAATGTTAATGCTTCAGTCATTTTAGTTAGATTGCTATCCACTGCAATATGGGGTGGGTGAAGTTCAGAAAACAATATTCAATCCCAAAATTGCTCCAAGTGGAAAGGACATAGAAAATAGTTGTGGAGAGTATTATTACTATAGTACTGGTAAGACAAAAGATCCTAATTCAATAAAAAAAATGAAAGAGGTGTGCTTGTCTAATTTTTCTTTTCTATTGTAAAGCTACAATTTACTTATATATTTATATTTATACTTATATATTTATATTACAAAATACTCCTTAAAGGAGTTTGATATCAGATAAGAAAAGCAAAAACTGTAATTTGTGAAACAAGTAAGTTGTTTTCTTCTTAAAGAATGAAATCAAAGTCTGTTGACTATTTGTGGCCCTAATCTTAGAGGATGGTTCATCCATATCAAGGAGGCTAAAAGATCTGGACTTACAGTATTTAATTGCTGTAACTGTCCTGAGATTGAGAGGACTAATATTTGTGTCCTTCAGGAGAAGAAAAATATTCAACTAGATAAGATATTGTCAATAAAAATAAGAAAATTTGGTGCACATATTCATCCACTGAAAGAGTGATCAGGCATTGGAACAGGCTGTCCAGGGAAGTGGTGGAGTCACCATCCCTGGAGGTGTTCAAGAAACGTGTAGATGTGGTGCTTAGGGACATGGTTTAGTGAGTTAGGTGGTGTGGGTTGACAGTTGGACTTGATGATCCTTGAGGTCTTTTCCAACCTTAATGATTCTATGATTCTATGATTTCAAAGACATAAAATTACATTGACTATGTAATTTCAAAATAGCGTATGAGACAGAGGAAGAAAAAAGAATAAATTACAAGCTAATTTAGTGTTCATATAACCTTTATTGCAGCTAGCTTTTTCTTACACTGAGCTCTCAACTTTTGTTTTGTTTCAGGTTTTTGTTTTTATTTTGGTGGTTTGTTTTTGGCTTTGGTTTTAGTTTTGGTTTGGTTTGGGTTTTTACTAAAGGTAAGAAACACATACATCATTTTATACTGATTACTTTCATCCTGATTGGCTGACACAGCAGGATTCTTTACTGGAGTAATTTCTAATCTTATTTTTAAAAAGCCATCAACCATCACCCTTAAAAGCTGCAGAACCTTAAAGCCTCACACACTGGTAGAGATATTTGTAACATGTTTCTTTATCCAAATTGAGAAATAAGAAGAGTTGGAATTATGAATCCATTTCTGATCCTCCAGAGTCTTAAAACCAACCCACCAAAGAGGGGGTTGGTTCTAATATTAGAAATTTTGGAACAAATAAAAGTTAACATGTTTTAAAAATGTGAAAAATCATATTATGTCATATTAACAAATCCTTTGTGGTTTCTAAGATTTTTAAGGCCCCCAAAACTGAAGCTCTCAGTATAGCCCTAGATGTTTACGGTGCTATTTGTCATTTAACACTTCCTGTGGTGAGGAAATTCTTAGAAAATTTTGTTCCTCCTTAAAAATTTTTATAACAAAATAAGGCAGATACCAAATACCTACGTCTAATGAGACTTGACAAGCCTAGAGTAGCACACCTGATCTCCATCTACTGTTGTACATGGACATTAGTCACCTATGGATCTCATACTGTATCGCCTCTCCCTGTATAAATGACACCTTAGGGAATCTCAAAGTTGCGCTAGATGCTTACGCTTGGGCAATTGTCTTAGACAATTTATTTTCATAACCTACTTTATGGAAAGTCACTTCTTTGACAAACAAAAATATTTGCAATGATTGGGATTTGTCATCTCAGCTAAGAAAACAAATATATTGACTTCAGACAGTGTTTATTCTTTTATAAATGACTGAGGTGTATCCAATGGCAACATTCTGTTTCTTTGATGTTTACCCCAATGAGCTCTATCATTAGCTGATTTGTTTTCGTGGGCCAAGTCTGCTCTTTAAGGCTAGTGATTATAAAAAAATGTTTAAAGAATGTAGATTCTTGCTCCTCTGTGGCTTTACTAGTTTGTTTGTTTGTTTCTCTAGGAATGAAAGTTTTTCATCAAGCTTTTCATATCCTGACAGTATTTAATGACATTACAGTGCTTTGGTAACTTTAAAATAGAGAAGACAAGCTAGCATGAGAGCAGGTGAAAATAGCTACCAATATAACATAATAGCTATGACCCCAAAGGTTGTGCAGGTGTTTAACTTCAAAAATATATGCAGACCTCTTATGATGTTCTCTAACAAGTACATTTGTAATGGGGATGGGGAGCCTCAGAAACCTTAGCCAAAATGAGACTTCTGCATCTTCTCACTTTTTCATGATTGCGTGAGTCTGTGGAGTACTACAATTTGCTTCAGCGAGAAAAGATATCCTCCAAGAACAGCTTCTCTGCCTAGAATCACTGAATCATTTAGTTTGGAAAAGACCTTTAAGATCATTAATTCCAACCATTAACCTAATGCTGACAAGTCCACCACTAAACCATGTCCCTAAGCACCACATCTGCACATCTTTTAAATACCACCAGGGATGGTGAGTCCACCACATCCTTGGGCAGCCTGTTCCAATGCTTGAAAACCCTTTCAGTGAATAAATTTTTCCTCACATCTAATCTAAACCTCCCCTGGTGCAACTTGAGAGTATTTTTCCTCTTGTCCTATCACTTGTTACTTGGGAGAAGAGACCGACACCCACCTCACTACAACCTCCTTTCAGGTAGTTGTAGAGAGTGATAAGGTCTCCAAGCTAAACAGCCCCAGTTCCCTCAGCTGCTTCTGATAAGACCTGTGCTCTAGACCCTTCGCCAGCTTCATTACTCTTCTTTGGACACGCTCCAGAACCTCTTGTGGTGAGGGGCCCAAAACTGAACACAGTATTTGAGAGGTGCAGCCTCACCAGTGCCAAGTACAGGGCCACAATCCCTGCCTTAGTCCTGCTGGCCACACTATTGCTGATACAAGCCAGGATGCTATTGGCCTCATTGTCCACCTGGGCACACTGCTGGCTCATATGCAGCTGGCTTTAGACCAACACCCCCAGGTCCTTTTCCACCAGACAGCTTTCCAGACACTCCTCCCCAAGCCCGTAGCGTTGCAGGGGGTTGTTGTGACCCAAGTGCAGGACCCGGCACTGAGCCTTGTTGAACCTCATGCAGCTGGCCTCAGCCCATCGATCCAGCCTGGCCAGATCCGTCTGTAGAGCCTTTCTACCATCAAGCTGATCAACACTCCCACCCAATTTGATGTCATCAGCAAGCTTACTGAGGATGCGCTTGATCCCCTCATCCAGATCACTGATAAAGATATTAAACAGAACTGGCCCCAGTACTGAGCCCTGGGGAACACCACTTGTGACTGGCTGCCGACGGGATTTAACTCTGTTCACCACAACTCTCTGGGCCTGACCGTCCAGCCAGTTTTTTACCCAGCAAAGAGTACACCCATCCAAGCCATGAGCAGCCAGTTTCTCCAAGCTGCTGTTAGCTGTTTTCTATGGCAGTACTTCAGTGAAGCAGGACTCCTTCAGTACTAGCAACATAGAGTAAAATTGTCTCACACCACCACTTAAGACAGATGGATTAAGAACTGCAGTGATTTTTTGCAGCAGTTATTTTGTAGGTGGCTGGTCCCCAAAAATGGAAGCCAAAGCCTAGCATATGCTTTCTCTGCAATGCTGTGAAGAGAACTAGTTCCCTTGGGGAGACAATACAAAGACCATCAGATACCCTAGGGCACTTCTAGTACCTCAGCTGTTACCAGTGGAAAATTCTGAGCATGGGAGAAGTCCATTTTTTGTGTCCTCTCTTCAATTTAGGCACCACACTAAGTTCTGCAAAGATGATGCTACACATCCTTCTCAGAGTCCAGAGTTAAAACCGGTTCATGAGGGAAGATGTCTAATCTGAAAGAACAGAAAAATTGTTGTGCTAAAAACATTGTGGTGCCCTCCATGAACAAAATAACCTACTGGTTTTAACACTTAATCAGAAGTGTTTTTACACGAGTGCCTAATACCTTGACCTGAGAGTGTGGAGTCCTGGAGTCTCGACTTGCCCTCAGGTTTATTTCTTTTCTAAATCCATTGACTGTTGACTGCAAAACATAGCAGCCTGTAGGTACATTCAAAGTATTCCCCTGTGTTGAAAAGGAGGAAGGATTCATACGGCAGGAAAAGAAAGGATGTGAAAGAGTGAACTGCTAACTGACTAGAGTAGCTTTCGAGGGGGGACTTTGGCAAAGCATACGAGTTAATTCTCAACAGTTTCTGGGTAAATATTGCAACTACTGGGCTATTATAAGGATAGATATTGCTGCAGCTGGGTTTTTACAAAGAAAGAAGATACAAGTGCATTTTGTCAGTATTTGTCCTTTCGAGCATCTGTCCCCACTCTTCTCAGGAGACATCTTCCAGACCGGGTGTCCTGATTGTCAGGCATTGGTCTGTGTATTTTCTGGATCCTGACAGATCTTGTGCTTCAGGCTTTTGGGGGAAGAAGGCAGAATGGCACCTGCTTGAAAAAAAAAAAAGTGCCATAATTGTGTACAGACAGGAGTTACCATTAAAAATATCCTCAGGTTGTTTTCTTTATATACACTTTTCATTTTAATTGTGCATTATGCACAAATTATAGAATTGTGCTATTCCTAAATCCTACAGCTAATTTAGTTATAAAATTAACTTAAACACCGAACGAATACATTTTCAAAATATATAAGGAATGTGAAAAATTTCACAATTGATCCTGCAGGAATGTTAACATTCCTATTCCATTCAGTCCACAGATGGAAGGATGCAGAGAGACAGCAACATGCAACATAGCTCAGCATCTCCAAATTAATAATATCTCTTTTTTTGGGGGATAAGGGGAGGAGTAAGATGATGATGGGTTTGAGATAACAATTTGTATTGAAAAAAAAACACAAAAATAAACAGGAAAAACATTTCCAGGGAAGTCCTCACATCCCTGGTTATTACAATAGAAATTCTACAGTGTGCAAACTGACAATAAACAATCTGTGTGCATAATTCATTTTATTTGAGGGAAGACATGAGGAAAAAGCAAGGTACTGAGAAATACTAGGGGAACCCCTTGGGATGCCTTCCCCCATTTATCAATTCCCTTTGAGAAGTAAGCAAAGCTGTACAAGCCTTTATGTATATGTGCATTTCTAGTGTCTCTAGAACAACAGAACATCATCACATCAGGTTTTAGAATCAACCACATTTCTTCATTTTTCTTGTGCCTCCTTTCCTCAGTTAGAAATACTCATCTGCATGATTTATAGGACATAACTAGGCACGTGGTCTATTTATGCAGTCTAGTTTTCACCATCATTTTTGTTTTCCACTTTTCCATTAAAAAAAAAAATCCAATAACTCTCCAAATAGTAAATTTTAAAACAAATATCCTCTGAGCCCATCTTTTAGGTCTACAGCTACTGCATTATTGAAATGGAAGAAATGGACAGCAACTTCCAGACAGTAAAGTTAAGTAAGTGCATATTTTCTCATCTTATTTTTGTATGGAAAAAATTCTACTTCTGTACTATGATAAAAGCAAGCAAAGGTTTAGTTAGTTTTAACGCAATTTTCAGGAATTATGCATCTGATTTTGTTTTCATTGGTGCAAATCAAAAGCAAACTTTCACTGCAAATGAAATTAGACTGATGTTAACAGTTAAATAGATCAGGAAAATACTGTTATTCCTATTTCTAAAAAAAAATCTATCCAAAATAAGGAGTCTAATTAATTAATTATAGACCTTCTACCAGGTTGTGACAATTACAGAATATTACTAAGCTATTAATTATGATTATTGCTCTGTACAAGAGGATTGTAATTTGCAACCAATCAACAGTTGTTTATAGATTTTTTTGTTTATAGATCTTGTTCTTGAAAAAAAAAAAAAAAAGCACCAGGGAATACTCAGTCCTGTACAAAAACTGTCTCCCCTGGCTGGCTTAATTTTTACAAATGACATTGGAAATATAATCTGCTATATGCTCTCTGATGAGCTACTGGGTGCAACTGGTTGCAGAACCCTGTTCTGGTTGCCCGTTACCCCAGAAGTCTGAGGCTGAGTGAACGTTTAAGTTGTTTAATAAAACTAATGGAACTATTTCCCACTTGCAGGTTACCTCTGACATTAAGGTTGGAAATGGCAACTTATATAAATGAACTTTCTCTGTAATATTGTTATCTGTCATTAATACAGGAATGAAAGCACACACCCGTGTGTTGCAGGTTCCTGAGTGACCTCTTTGGGACTCTCAGCACTTCTTGTCTGCTAGCCAGTAAGCAGTGCGGGGGCAGAGCTGCTTTGTAGCCACTGGCTCTGTGAATCACAGATGGGTCTGAATCCCACATTTAACTTGATTTTATCATTTCACAAGTTTTGTGGGGTTTTTTTTTTTAATAAAGGTAAAAGCAAACAGGCAGAATATTGGTTGAACTTTGCATATTTTTTTCCCTCTCTCTCTCTGGAGCAGAATTAAATGATTGCTCTTTGTTCTCATTGTCCAGCAATAAGAAATAAACAAATACATCAAATGAACAGGTTTTTTTTCCTCTTCCTGAAGCTGCTGGGTATCTCATGCCTGGGGCATGCAAGTGCTGGCTGTCCAGCTTTACTCCACTTTCACAGAAGAGAACTCCAAGAACCTCACTGAGGTATTTTATATGAGCCTCATTACAACAATATCAAAGTGCATGACAGTCATAAACTGATTTATTTCAACAATACTGTGATAATTAGATAATTAATCTTTTGTACGTGAAGATCCAAAGCACAGAAAATGGATCAAACATAAGCCGTGGCAGAGCAGCAGGATAGATTCCAGTGAGCACCCCATACAGCACCCCAGCTTTCTCTAGTGTCCTGGTGTATCTTCATGAGCACAGCAGAGTGCAAGCCAGGTGTAAAAGCTGGCTGTTTAATGTCACCAGCTCACGTTTCTGCTCATATCCATCACCTGGGGTGACACAATCTCGCAGGAGCACAGCTATCAAACCCAGAGCTGATTTGCATTTTGCTGGCTTGGAGTGGAAGCAGAATTAAAGCCAGATGTTTCCCCCCACCTGAGCACACATTCTTGGCATCTTGACATCTGATATTCCCACAGATTAACCTATTAGACTCACTTTAACATTAAAACCTCTTCACTAAAGAGGAGTTTCAATTCAGATGGGTGCTGTGTTTCTCCCAATGTATTCTATGTAGTGAGCTGAATAATTACAAGTATTGTGTGCCTTATGATTGTCCAGGTTTGGTTCTTCATAAGTGTTTCTCTACTTCATGCTATCAGCAAAACTTTCTGAGTTAACTGTTGTTGGGCAGTCAAGGGAGATGACAGCACATTTTCCAATAATTAGAGGTGTGTGTGTTTCTATCTTCAGCTGAAGAAGGGCAAATATCCTGCATATCAAATATTGGGGGTAACAGCAGACAAGGAAAATGTTATGTGTATGATCAGCTTCGGGAATTAAACTCTTGTGCATATGGACCAATAGAGATCATAAAGCATTATTTGAAATAACAGTTTTTGTATGTTTTTCCCCATTATCAATAACAAAAATAATAAATAATTTAGTATTTTTACATGTTCATGGCAGCTTTTAACAATCTAATAAATGCATAAGACAAAAATAATAAGTAAAGCCTTTTCTGACTGCAGTACTATATAAGTCAAGGTTAATTTTTTTTAAGTAGTTTCTTCAGAATCACGGAATACGGGAGTAGAAAAGACCTACAATATTGTTCAAGTTGCAAAAGGATTGTTAATTACATTAAAAAAAAATTACTTGGGTGTATCTGAAAGAAAAAAGTTGGATTTTCTGGACTTTTATTCTGATAAGAGACAGTATAAGAACAAGATGTCTCTTAGGATTCTGTGGTCTCTGATTTTCAGCTGTGCCACAGCTAGCTTTGTTTCTTCTTGTGAGGTTATAATCAAGGGGGTTGATACAGTGGAAAATTAATAAAACACAAATTTAAGGGTTTTTGTCAACTGAGAGGAGAGTAATAATAAATCACCACTTTCAGTTTCTTCTTTTGCACAGCAATTTGCCATTTTGAAAGAGAAGTATTCATTCTATAGATATTCCTTAATTTCTACTGTACAAAGAAGCTCTTTCATAAGTAAATTAACTTTTGATTTGTTCATTATAGCCCCCCCTTTTTTTTTATACCACAAGTTGTTCAGGGTAAGGAAAAAAAAACCAAAACAAAAGAAAACCAACAAAAAACCCAAACCCCAAACCAAACCACTTTAGTCTTGGGTAACTAGCAAACGTCATGCATCACTTCTACTGCAAATGCTTTCAGTGCTATTCAAGGTAGGTACAAAATGCATCAGCCTTTAAATATCTATACGTGCTCTATTCCCTGTACTTTGATGTTCTTGTTGGGAAGGTGATGTGCGTGCACGGCTGTCACACTGTGCTTCCCAGGGTTATGGTCCAGAGCCTGCGGCAGCAGGACTTTGATCGTGAACTTGGCAAGTGACAATGCTGCCTCCCGGTGGCAGCCTCTGCCATTCATTCTTGATGCCTTTAAATTTTGGAGCTGGTTTTTGGCTGAAATAAATCATGTTGTTCCTTTCACATTTTGAATGCTAAACGTTGCTCCTTTTATATTTTGACTGCTAACTGCACGCAAATAGGTACACTCCTCTGTGTATACAATAAGACATTGCTACATCCATATGTGCATTTGCAGGATTTTATTTTCTGATTATTACTCTGTTTTTTTCATACGATTATTCTGTTACAGTTGCAGCAATTGAAACTCAGACTGAAAACCTCAGCACGTTGCTTTCTTCTTGTTCTGGCTTGGCAAGATTATTTTGGAAGATGCACAAAGTGTTATATTCTTTAAGCCAAACTTGGGTCTGAAGCAACTTCTTTCGCAGCATACTGAGCAATCTAATTGGTAACAACTTCTCATTGTTTTGCAGAATGTAAGCTTTATTCATGATTTAATGAGTCAATATCTTTCAACATAATTATATGCATAACCTTTTTTTCTGTTGCTTATGACTTTCCAAGAACACCCAGGTCTGCTTGACCTGTCTGCACAAGGATCACAGAATCCCTCAGACCTCGGAAGACATGACCAGCTTTTCAAAAGCTGAAAGTCACTGCTGGAAGGGTCAGCCTTTCAAAAGCTTTGGGCACTCTCTCGAGCAGCTCCCACTGTCACATTCATCGCTTGCTGCTTTTTTAACACTTTATGTACTACTACTGCTGTAGCTGAAAATCTTAAAATGGGATCAAATGATAGACATATGTGACACATATGTGTATATATAACGAGATGAGACTTGTAGCTACGAATGTGCACAAGACACGATTAGGGTGTAGAGGAACTTACTTTGTAACCCCCCAGAGAATGAGATCGTGAAGTTTAAAACAGACACTGGTATTTGAGATCATTTCCAGGAGCTTGTCTCAGAGGCTGTCAGCTTTACCTGGCACACTTTGGATGAGAAACTTAACACTGTAAAAAGGTTGATACAGAAGTGTGTCCCTGCCCACAGCAGGGGGGTTGGAACTCGATGATCTTTAAGGTCCCTTCCAACCCAAACCATTCTGTGATTCTGTGATTCTATGGTTCTGTGCTTCTAAGTCTCTGCTAGCCATTTTCCTTCGTACTAAATGTGGGAAGGAGGAGGAAAAGAGCTTAAATGTTTGAATATGCAACTAGATGCAGATATCCTTGGGTTTATTGTTTCATTTAAAAACAATACACTTCCATTTCGTCAGGCTATAGCTGCTGTTTATGGAAGCATGCTGTATTCATTCAAACAATGGTATAAAATGAGTTGAGATGGATATGCCCTTTTCCATGTATTTTATTTGATTATATGTGCATTACAAAGCCTAATTAAATGTCTGTTCTACTGAATTTAAAACAATTCCTTTTTTTTTTTTTTAAATGTGGAATAAACAAGAAAACTAAATTAATTGTGTGAGTTTAACATTATGGTTAGTTTTTACTTTTTAAATTAATATTTTAGTTTGCTATGGGAATCACAATGTATTTTAGTTTAGGGGTGTAGTTTTAGGGGTTGCTTTGTGTTTTGTTTTCCTTTTCACCTTAAGACTGTGCTCAGGATCTCATCTGGCCACATGAGAGCTGTAGCACTGGATGGTCAAGGCCCTGTAAAAGTTACAACCTACATTTTTGGAAATAGTTACTTATTTTAGGTAACCATTTTAAGCATGGAAGCCTAAACCTCAAAATTGCCACACGTCCATACATTCTTGGCTGCATCTTATTTTTCTGTGTGGAATTCTGTCCAAAAGAAAGAAAGAAAAAAAAAAGGAGTATGACCAAGCCCTTGTGTCCTCCAACGAGCAGAGATTTGCAGCAGCAAGTAGAGCTGTTGTAGGTTGGTCAGCATATCTCATGTTGGCTTGTAGGAACTGAAGAGCCTAGAAGTGCTGGTGACTTTTGTATATATGACACATGACTCTACATCAACTGGTAATTATGGATTTAGACATGGTATTAAAGACAAAAACCACATGTGAGCTAGTGCGACCCTGTATCAGCAGCAGTCTTAGTGGAAGATGGGAGTTACTGGTGTAGAAATGCAGGAGTCCTGAACTGTTAGCGCTTTTTTGTCTCCGCGGACAGGGTGGGTGTTAATATGCTGAAGCCATGGGGTAGTAAAGCTGGGTACAGGCTCATTCTGACCTCACTGGGTCAGTACGTATACATGCACCTTTACTGTGCAATAAAGATATGTTAATATTGCCATGGGAGAGATAGTTGTTGCATTTTCTTTCACTGGAGCAATCTCCAATGACAGTAGTGTCAAATTCCCATAGTTATATAATTCTCTTTCTTGAAGGGAGAAACATGTTTGTTATGAGGCAGGTAATCAAGGCAATTCGGTCCCAAGTTTTATTTTTATTATTGAAGCAGCATTTACCAAAAAAAAAAAAAAAAAAAAAAAGGAAAAAAACTACAAAATTTATGTCCACCAGTCCCTTTCTACATCCTTATTTCACGTGATTTCCTAATGCCTCATTTGCTGTTGTAGGATTGCTTTGTTTTCTACTTGATGAGGAGGTTTCCTTGCTAGTTGAGTTCCTTGGGAGAGAAGAAGCAATCCTTGTCACGCAGCAACTTTTCTTTTGTTAGAGAATTTGTCTCTCTTGCACATTCAATTCACTAGTACCCTGCAGAAAAGAACATATTGTCTGACAAGATAGCGCTGTTTAATAACTGGTTAAGTCTTTCTGTGTTCCTGATAACTTGGCTTTGAGGGAGGCGGGAGGATATTAAAAGCTTTCAGTTACAGACATGTGCTGGAAGGACAATCTTGACACCGTACATCAGTAGCACAGAAAGGTTAAGTGTAAAAGGGATGTTGTGCGTTAGTGATTGCACAATTCTGTTTGTGCAGGAAAGCCTTCTGTATCTTCTAATAATCTTTATCAGACTTTAGGTTTTGACAAGCTCTTAGTTTAGAGCAAATTACTTTTTTCTTTTTTTTGCAAGAGTGGTCAGTCCAGGTAAATTATGAATTTTCCCCCTTTGTGCTTTAGAACATCTGAGCCTCCAAGGCAGTATTTGGTTGCAGTCCTCTTCTCCTCCTGCCTCAAAAGCTTTGTCGAATTGCTGTTATCAGTTTTCTGTCCTGTGCCAGTATATTCGAACAGCAGGGATGCTGCAGCCCAGAGTCTGGGACCTATAATGGCTCTGCACTACATGATGTTTATGACATATTGTCTGGAGCAAAGCAGAATTCTGGTCAGCATCTTGGGTTAAGAAAGATACATGCTGTAACTAAAGCAATATTCTGTTCAAGAGACTGCTGTAAGTAAGAATCTCGAGTGCTAAAAGTTTTCCTTTCTAAGCAGTTCCAAATCAATTTATGACACTGAAATGGTCTGTGACTGCTTGCTATGGCTTTCAGGGAGCTGGTTGCTCACATGATTTAGGCTAGATTTTTTTTTTTTCTTCATCTGCTGCTCCATGTGTCTTTATTCTTTTTTACAAATGACAGCTCTGAGATGTGTAAAAGTGCCTGAATGGCAAGAAGAGAATCGAGCTGCTGATGGCAAGCACAGACACTATATCGGAGCAAGGAAGAACTACTCTCAGGTGCTGCTCCTAGAGCTGTCATTTTCCAGAGAAAAAAGATGTCCCAGGCAAGCAGATGGGAAGCAGACAGGCAGTGTATGTAGGGGATGATGGTGAAGAGGGATTCAGGGGAATGGGCAATATTTCCAGTGAGAAGGAGCCATTTAACACGGCAACCTAGCTTAGACAAGATGAGTACACAAGAAGAAAACACAAAAGTAGAAAAAGAGACAAGGATCGGGGTGTGAAGAAGAATATTC
>NW_010146012.1:23644-54467 GCF_000699245.1 Pterocles gutturalis
GGGATGAACAGATGGATGCAATATAATTTTTTACACAAAAAAAGGAAGCAAATTGTGGTATTACATTGAAGACATATCTATGAATGCACATAAATGTGTAAATTTTTTACTTATGCATACATATACATATATTTATATATAAAATACACACATTTTTCTTAATACTTTCTATATGAACAACTGCTGCTGGTATAAAATTATTCTGATGGTCATAGTTTGAAAAAGCTTATGAATCCCTTTGCTATGAGAGATAACAGAGCTTCTGTACTTCTCAGCAGTGGGAATATTCTGTAGCATTTTGATACCATTACCTTGTTCTAGTTCCTCTGTGATTCTGTGAAGTGGATGTAGAGACTTGGATAATTCAAGTGTATGAGTTAATAAATTACAGTTGAGTATATCCAGTTACCATAATGGCTCTTAAATAATTAAACAAAGCAATCTTAAATAGGATACTGCTACACCACACTAACTAGAAAGGTGTCATCAGAGTTACTAAAAACCTATCCCTTAAGGTACTGTTCCGTTGTGTACATAGAGTACAATTAGTGGTTACTTTGTGGGTCTAGAGGAATTGAGCATAAATCAAAGGCACAGAGTGCTTTTAGAGAATGGAGTGGAATTTAATGATGAGGATTGTGTGGGTTATGGAAAATGTGACTCGGTCGCTGATGATGACATGTCGGATGAACCACCTCGCCTTGCTACCACTCGATGGACCTGTCTGTAGGATGGCTGTAGCCCACTTCCAGGTCACTGCAGGAATTAATGCTTATGAAGTTCTTTCATACTGTTCAAAGAGGACACTACTTTTTAAAACACCATCTGGAATAAAGATGTTATTGGAAGACAGTAGTATCTATTGACCATACTTCAATCAGGCCTTGAAATCCTGATGAAAGCAGAAAGCAATGCTCCCATAATTAGTTCCACTAACATCTGAGAATTTACTTACATAAGTGAAGGATACAAGATTAGACCTTTGTCAGGACTCTTGCGGGAGCTGAATTTGTACTTGGTAGCAATGAGGTAATAATGGACTGATTGATCCTTTGCGCAGACCTAAATGGAAAACAAAAAAAAAACAAAAACAACAAAAAAACCCAAAAAACAGAAGCCTAAAACAAAAAGAAAAAGAACATTTTAAGAAAACATTATCATCAAATTCTCATTCACATCAAAAAAAAAAAAATGAACAGTGATATAAGCATAATAAGCATAGTTCTTTTCCATGGAAAACTAGAGGTACTGTCTGGAAACTGAGTAAGGGCTGTAGAGTGTATCAACAAAAGACTCTTTGGAAGAACTTTACTCAAAGACTTTTTACTGTCTGTGGCATTTCAGATGTTCTCCCAGCAGGTGGGTCATATATTGTGTTACTTTCTTAGAGAAATTGCAGGAAAGCAGCTGGTGAAATACCAGGTGTCATCTAACACTTGTTTCATATACAGTAAAGCAGAGCAATAATGCAGATTTCTATGATTTATCGATAAAGAGACAAACGACAGATTGGAGTTGCCACTAGACAGCTCACTCAGTCCTCTTTCAATAATAATAACTGAGATTTATATAGTGCCTTTCATCCCCCAAAGATCCCAAAGCATTTTAACAACTCCTTTAAACACCCTTTTTGAGAGGAAATACAAGGCTCATGAAGAAAATGTGACCACTGCTTGGGCAAGAAACAATTATCTGGCAAAATAAGCAAAACGATTATACAACAGTTTGGGACAGGAAGAGAAGGATAAAGGTGTCAAAACAGAATGGCAGATAGTATATAATTAGATACATTATAAAAAAATGCAGTCTATCTAAATACCCTAGAACTGGAATCTAGCCATTACACTGCAGGACTTCACTTCTGTTAGGAGGCACATTTTTATTTTTTTAACTTATAATGTGAAATCAATCCAACACTGAGCATTGAAATACTTTCCTATGTGTGCAGCTGCAAAAATAATGTATTTTTATCACTGGTAGTTACACTATCATAGTATCCAAAATATACCAGGTGTTGTTTAGTTGCTGTAGATATAGTGATGGTACTAAAACCCAAAAATCTCAGGACAAGAAAAAAAGAAAGCAAGAGATGTACAGGAAATTACAAGAGGTGATATTGCAGCTTACTCTACTTCTTTCACACTTTGGATTTGTCTTGATCATCAAGCGTGATTTCCCATTCTCATTTTCAAAAAAAAGGAGCTTTGCTGCTTCATGTCAACTAGGAGGCTGTTTGCACCTTTATCTCAATCAAGGAGAGCAGAAGGTGTATATTCCTGCAGTCAGGCTGAGTCCAAATCTGATTTAACTTGCATACCATGTAAATCAGTGAGGCTTCGTGAAGTATAAAGCAGGACAGCATTTGACGAGCTGTTTTGTTTGTTTGTTTGCTTTTGATAAATACTATGAATGTGTTGGAGCAGGCTGTGCTATTTTTTAATTCCTTTCCTTGCCCTTATGAGTATTCAGAAGCCCTGGAGGGGATGCCTCTGGGAATAATTTATTTACAGAGAAGGGAAGAGAGGTTTATTGAGTAGTGAAAATATCATGTTGTTTTGTTGCTGTATTTTCCACTTTTATTCTGAGAGATTAACCTGTATAAAAAAAGAAAAAAAACACTTTAATGGAATATAACAGCTCTATGAAGAGGGCCTGAAGAGATATCTATGCAGTATTTATACACTGTCTCAATTACCACTGCAAAATGGTGTGATGATTCAGCAAGGGGCCCTAACAGTATCTTCAATAATTCTTGCCTGTTTAGGTCTCTGAAGAAGAAGCAAATCTATACTATTGCTTGGTCTTTTATTCCCTTTAGGTCACACATTTCAGTACGGAAAATACGTATGTAATCTTCTGTGAGCTGGAAATGCAGATGAACCAGGCAGCAAGGCTGAGCGGAATGGAAAGCCAAGAGTTTCTTACAAAGGAAGCTGCCCTCCACAAGATACTTTGGGGTAAACATGCCTGGTTTCCAATTGCATTACAAAAAAACAAAACAAAACAAACAAAAAAAAAAGTGTTGGGGATATACACCTTACAAGAACATACACAGCACTCTCAACAGAAATGCGATGCAGCAAAGGAAATGTTTTGCTTCAAATTGTTTGTGTAGTTACTGTGCAAAGCAAATGTATAAATTTTCATTGTCTCCAAAGGCACAAGCCCAGGGGTTAAGACAAGTGAAGAAACCAAGAGAACTTGGAAACAACTGGTGCACAGCATTGTGTGGGAGATGCTGGAAGGAATAATATTTTTTAACAGTGTCAGAAAACACATCAGGGGAGTTGGTAGCAAGCATCAGTTGCTCAGGAATAGGCGACGAGCTGTTGTTAAGAATATTGTGACAAGTTATATGGAGCACCAAGGGATACTCCAGACTTATCAAGAGTGAGGCAATCATTCCCACCGCCATAAAAGTATCTTGGCAGGCTAAGACTATAAATGTAATAAAAGAGGGGGGTGGGGGGAAATGTTGTCTGTGCCCATAAAAGAGGACAGTGATTGTGTAGTTACACTGCTTCATAAAATCCTTCAAGTTAGCAGGAAGGGAAGAAATTTGGTGAAAAGATGAGTACAAAGCATCCCATTACATTTTTTGCTGGAAGGTGGTAGGGTGGATGAGGGAAAATACCATTGGATCCTTAGTCTGATTTTATACCTTTCTAGAAACAACAGCTACTGGCCACTGTCACAGACAGGACTTGGCAAGATGGACCTTTTCTCTAATTCAGTATGGATACATTTTACATTTCTAGCTACAATAAAGGATAGTAGAGAGACTGAGGGAAGCAAAATTATTTCATTAATTAAAAATATACAGTGTTTTTTACACAGTCTTAGACAAAGAACCATACAAAGGGCAGAGCGGAAGCTGTGAATTAGGTGACAACTCATTTGTGGATTTTATTTTTTTCCTCTGGAAAGCTGTGGCAAAAAAAGAACAAGCAACACAGCTGCTTTTTTTTGTTAGGATTCAATAATTGTCCAAACTACTTTTGCATAAAAACCTTCTTATTACAGATTTCTTTTCTGACCTAAATGATCACCTTCATAGCTAAAAATGAATTAGATCACCAACAATTGTTGGAAAAAAACAGTTCTAGCAGTTCATGTGAAGTATTTTGTGACAGTGCTTCAGTTTCTCATTTTATTGAGAAAGTCTTGGAGACTGAAATATTAAGTTCAATATATCTTGTATACATCCTAAACACTAACTGAGGCAGTGCTGAAGGGTTTGCGGTTTACCCTAATTCATTCAGGCTTTATTCTGCTTCTGTAAGACAAGACATGGTAACGGTTAAAGATTCAGACTTGAAAATACATGCCATTGGAACAGGAGATTTCAGTTGTTTAGATATAGCAGTTAATGAGAGCTGTGATAGCTCTCTGGAGATACATAAAAGACTACTAATGACTGGTTCATTTATAAGTGATGAAGATATCTCAAGATCAAAATCCTTCAAAAAATACAATAAATAGAGAGCTGTGAACTTGAAGAGATCTTGCCAGTGGTACACTGTCATTGTCACCCCACTGGTGAGATTTCTTTAATGCTCAACTTTTAATGGAATTATTTTTAACTTGCAACATCTTGCAAGACATTTAATTTACCTTTCTTCTGCTTCACATCTCTGCTTTGCAGAGCCCAGTGGTTTATGGCTACCATATGTCGACATCTCAGTCACATCGTTTTTTCTTTCTGAAAGTTTAGTTTGAGTAGAGCTAGAAGATTTTGCACAATCCTGTGTAACTGCAATGTGTTCAGTGTCCCTTCAGATGCAGGAGGACTCCCAGCTTCTGCTCCTTGGATGGTCAGCCCGTTTCGGAAATTTCAGAATTGTTGTGCATAGATCAGCTGGACAACATCTTTGCAACAAGTGTTACCCTTGCTGAAACATCAATGCAATTCAGAATTTCTGCCTAGAAAATACGTATCAGAAATACTATAGACCCCAGAGTTGAATATTTGAAGTGCACGCAACCCTCTCCAAAAACACCACCTAATCTCTAGGCACAGAAATATATGAGCACTTATCAACAAATGAATAACGGCTTTATTTATTTGTCTCTTTTCAGATTTTCATCTTATTTGTATGCCAATATTTATTGACATTTGATCACTTCAGTATAAAATATAAAAACCAATCTTGATGTTTATATGGTTAGTTTTACTGGATAAATAAACTAAATAATTATTTCCAGAAGTGTTTTCTTCTGTTTTGTTGATAAACAACTACTTTGTTGATTACCTGGAGCCTTGAACTTGGAGCAAAGGCTAACCAAATCTTGCCACAAGAGTTTATCTGAATCACTGTGAGAGTTGGACATGAAGCATAGCCCTATGCCTTTAGTAAACTATGTTGATGATGTGTGTGTAAAATCTGTTCTGTAAATACAGCTTTGCTATTATTTAGTTCCCTCACAGAATACTCAATGTAATAATGAGAAATAAATCTTTGTTTTTCTTTGCATGTAGCTCTCCCTTACACACATGGATTAATGGCAGGACTGCCATTAACTCCAGCAATTGACAATCAAATCCATGATTTGAAAGTGAACTCCAATTACAATGGACAGCATCAGTGAGCAGCTAGAGAAGCAGATGTTGGTTGATATCAAGCATCTGTAAGTTTCACTACAGTCAAATTATAAATGCTTAACACCTCCCAGCACTTCTCCCGCTATTCGGAAATGTAAATTTTGACTAGAGGAGAGAAAATGGCTGTTTAGCAGGAATATTTCTTTGGGGTTAAGTAATCAGAAAATTCATCAGCAGCTGAACTGTGCTAAGATGGATAGAGCAGATCTCTCTCTACAAAAAACTAAAATATTAATATGTCACACATGGATGAATAGGATTTTGACCATTATGTCACTATAAAAATTAATATAGCTGTGAATAATAATGATAATCCTTTTCAATAACATTAATATTTATATAATATTGCCATCTGATAATGGTTATAGCAGTAAGGAGTTGTAATTACCATTATTGATTAACTCTAAGTGATGCATATTGATGACTAATGCTGAAATAATATGTTGTTTTCAAAATCCTCTCTTCCACTTTTACTTACTGCTTCTTTATCTCGTTCAGCTCTCCAGTCTTTTCCATTAGTCAGTGTACTTGTGGGGGCACAGACACTCACCTCTTATGGCTTGTCCATTAGGAATTGCCTTAATGAGAGCAACAATCATCATTTAGTATGCATTAAAGGAATGGAACTCCAGTCTGACTTAATCCTAATGATACAAAAGTAAATAAGGTCCTGGATTTATAATGGTGCAAATATTATTAATAAGAAGAATGAAAATGGTAAATAACTGAGTTTCTAAAGTGTTAAATTATCCATTGCAATCTCTGTTTTCATGAGGTCAGGCACCCATTTGCTTATTGCAGGTTTACACAAGGGCTTGTTTTTAAATGATGGTGCAAACAGTTTTCGCTTACACAGCAAAATATCTGTTTCTTATGGGATTCCCAAAGGGTTTTGGGCATGCCAAGTTATATAACTTTGTCTATACTGTTGACCATCTTTGAGCAATGAAGAAGAAAATTAAACTCAGCCAGAGGGTCGTTAGGAAGGTGCAAAAAAGCTCAGGTGTGTTGACTGCAGTTTGACCTCTGGTTACTGGGCCTTGAGATTTTTCGAACAATAGCCAATTGATCCTTGTTGAATTAATTCAATATAAGACTTAAGTGCCTACAAGAGGAGTTCCCTGATGCATCCCTAGAATTGCATCCAGGTCTCAGAGGTTTGACTCTCTATCTGGTGTACAGGAAGATTTAGGCAGAGAAAACAAGTTAAGAATGTGCACTCTGAAGGTCAGGTTTCATGAAAAATGCTAAACTCAGCCAGAGGTATAGTTTTGCTCATCCTCCTCTCTCTTTGTTCCATCCTTTATGCTACAAGAAAACCACCCGAAGAAGAATGAGTGAACAGTTTTCTCCTGGTTTAGTGAGGTGCAAGGTCTCTCATAAATGCAAACTGCAATGAGAGCACATAACCATAAGTAAGCCACTCCTCTGATTATTGTGAGCTATTAGACCAACTCAACCATTTCAGAGCTCACACTGACCTCTCTCCATGTAGTCTGTTGGATCTGCTAAGCGTGTGGAAACATTTTCAACCCTGTCTTCTAGAGAGAAGAAGTTTTAACAAAGGTCTTCCAGCCAGATTTACCTAGCTGTTTGGAAACTAGAGCCTGAATTCTCTCTTTAGGATAAGCCCCTACAATTGTTCTCTCAAAGAGCTCACGTGATTATGATTTACTCTCTTTTTAAAGACAAAGGAGAAGCAGTGGTAGTGTCACTCTTTTATCTTCAAGACAAGTGTTTAGAAGCTCTTACCCACAAAGTGAGACGCTGGTCCAAGGCCTTTCTCAGCCATGGTGGTTTCAGAGAAACTACGCCTATCTGTTCAACCACCATCCCAGCCACCCACAGGGACAGGAATTCTCTTTCCCAGCCAGCTGAGTCTGCTGCCTGGGAGGAGTGCATTAAACAGTATGTCATATAGAAAGGTTGGTAAAACCATCCAGTAGCACTGAAAATATACACATAATCTGCAGATGGCTGTTGGTATGCTGATTATGTGATTCTGAACAGACCAGATGGGCTCATCAAGGCACCGCAGACCTACTTTGCTTCCTAATTTTACCCTGTCATGTCCCAGGTAGAAAGCAAGAGGTAGGGGCCCATCTGACTAACAAGGGCAATTCTGGGCGTGCACAGTGATTTTGTGGCCAGGAGGAGAAACCTGCTTTGCATGAGATGTTTCAGTGGTTAGGTATCAGCTGAGCCCCGTGTTGGATTTACTCCTTCCACTTCTGTCCCACTTGGCAACATCTTTTTCCTCTTTCTCCACCCTGATCGGTCTCTAATTCCTCTTACACCAGCTGTTTAACGATCAGTGACCTCTGTGAAGCCATGGCCCATTTTCAGTGGTAAGAACAGTTGGTCTCCCTACTAACATCACTTCCTGCAGTGTCCAAGGGCACTTTTAAAAAAATCCATGAATATAGATTTCTTAAAAGTGATGAAATATATGTTTTACTAATAGGATGTAAATCTTTCTACTTATTGAGAAACATTTAATGAATCTAATCCAAAACATAAATTATTTATAGAGAATAACATCTGGTGTAGTTGATATGAAAAGGAGGTCATATAGATATGCTTTTAAAACTTTCAACCCTCTGCGAAGTGGGAAGTAAGGGGGCAATAAACCTCTTCAAGCTGTGGAATATTAAAGAGACATCTGAAGTGTTTCCATTGCAGATTTTACCTATAAGTTGATTTATTGGTGCTTTAACACTCAAGCATGTTCAGTAAATAGGACCACAGATGTGGCCATATTTCTAACTTGATAAGCCTGATGAATTATGGGATACAGGACCTTTTATCCTGCAGCCTGTGGTCAAAAGTGAGTGCAGTGGTCTCAGAGCTGCTTCTAGTGGTCAAATATCCACTTAGTGACCCTAATTGTTGGCCTCTGCAGTTCTTTCAGATGACAGGATGACAGCATACTTGTTCTGGAGGCATATTTGCAGAATAAATAGCCTTAATAACATGCTTGTCAATCCATGACAAAGAAGTTTTCTTTTTTTATTCCCTGTGCTTTTCTTATTCTGTACAGAAGCTGGACAATTCATCACCTTTTGCGAGAAATAAACTCTGCCTTTAAAGGAAAAAGTTGCATTCCAGCTTGAGTTAGTCAGTACTCAGGTTTGATGTTTTATCACTACAAGGGAAAGGTGGCAAAGATACTTTTTCTTCTTTGTTCAATTCTCTTATCTCACCTGTTCACCAGTCTCTTTCCCACTTTCTTGCACACAATAGTATAGGAGCATATCGAGGAACAGAGTATCTATAGGAGCATATCCAGGAACAGAGTATCTTCATGGGTGAAGCTCCCTGCTACCTAAGCCTCGTGCAGTCACACTAAGACAATCAGTTCTGTTACAGAACAGTCTAGAAGGAGGGACATTTTGCTTCATCTTCGTTGTGGCCTTTGACACAATTAAAACAGAAGAATTTAAAATTATTTCTCTTCGTTCGAATATCAGAATGGTTGAGATTGGAAGGAACCTCTGGAGGTCAAGCAGGACTGCCTAGAGCTGTTTGTCCAGGACCGTGTCCAGGTGGCTTTTGAATATCTCCAAGGGTGGAGACTGCACAGCCTCAATGAGCAACCTGTTTGAGTGCTCGGTCACCCTCATAGTAGATTTTACCTGTTGGATCCATCTTCTCTGGAATTGTCTTCATCTCCTTTATCCACTGTTTTCATAAACTGCCTTAATAACATGCACTGCTGGCTACTACAATGGAAATGTGATTCTTAGGATCTATGATGGCTATAAATTTCACCCTTTTGTAAGCATCTCTTTCTTGGCATGTACATACAAGAAAATAATAAACTGCTCTTATTCTAACAAGTCAAAAGTAACCAAGACTGTCATCTGCCCCTGAAACTAATGGCTAGTGTCCACACTACTGAAGCTTTCTAGGTTCCAAAACAGAGTGGCTACATCGAAATGCCCTCTTAGGAGTGATCCCTGGCCTGTGCTAACCTCAAGAATGTTCTTGGACACTGTCTAGAGGAGTGTTGGTTGGCATGGGCCAAAACAGCACCAGGGACCATCTGAATAGATTTAACATTGCATGCAGAGAATTGAATACCCATGTCCGGGTATGTTCCCCAGCACTGTTTAGTGTACAGTAGAGACATAGCCATAACTTCTATGTGAAAGCAACATTAATGTGGCTATTAGATAAATAGGAAGAAAACTATGACTTTAGAAAACATTTTTTATGTTACTCTGTCATTGGAAGTGCCGCTCTTTCAAGTAGATGTGAGAAATCAGTACTTGGGTAGCCAACATGCTGCTATGTTTGCTGTATTATTGGGGGATTCAAGGGAAGGGGGAGAAGTGCCAATGAAGACCTTCTACCTAAATGTAACCTCACAGCTGAGTTAAATTGATTCATATCGAAGTAAGGCAGAATTTCAGACTAAGTGGAGAATCACTGTTCAGAGCAATACTTCCCCCGCCCACCCCTTTCACTCTGTCTTATTATTTCCCTTACAGGGCTTAAAAAGGGAAATAAGACATTCCTGCACACTGGGCTTTGAAGGTGAGCAGCTTTGTTAAAACTCCCTGCAATGCTGTGTTGCTGAAATTAACAGTTTGACAATGTAAGCTATGCTTTGTTATAACCTGTATTTTAAGTGGCTGTAGAGGCTAAACACAAATCAAGCAGTTTCTTGAGCTATATCTGAAAACAAAAAGCAAAACCCAAACCAAAACCAAAGAACCCCCAAAGATCTGAGTTGTGTTTCCCAGCTCCTCTATTCACTTTCAAGACCTGCTCACGTTTGACTTCATATCCCAATGAGACCTTGATACTCTCTCTTTCTTCCCTTCATCCATGGACTGGGAAGGCAAACAGGACACCAGCAGGGCCCAGTAAGGTTTCCAGCATGGATCAGGGGCCAGGAGAAACTAGATGAGGCCCTGGAGGTTGGACAATGATGCCTAGGGATGCACATAGAATTATGCACGTGGAATTATTATTTTTATTAGGAACAGATAGAGAGAACTGTCTTTCACTGCTTATACCACTTGGCCATGTTTCAGTCCTTAAATCTGATGATGGAATCAGACTATGCTGAATGCTTACAGAAAAATATGAATAGATGTTTTGTTGCAGGGGCTAATGGTTTTGCAGGTTTTGCTCATCTGGTGTATCAGTACAAAATTGATGCCACACACAGCATCCAAGATGTTTTGCACGCCTTTCCAATGCAAGGGCCTGTGCAATAGCATTTGTTGTCTGTGTTAGTAGTACAATTATTAACTTCACAACAGAAAAACACTCTTTTTTCTGATTTATAGGAAGTATGTAAAAACGATTTGGTATAAATTGTTTCACAGTATTCCTTACTCATACTGTCTCAATTGACTAATATTATGTCTAGCTACTATTCATCTTCATTTGCTTTTGAAAATTGCTGTGAACTCATAAGGGTTTATCCAATGTCCATTGAAGTCAATGGGATATAAAAGGTCTTTTAACAGCAAAGTAATTTTTCTGGTGGATTAAATGGCTTTAGGTAAATGGCAAATTAAGTAATGTAAATTATCATTAGCCTAAAGGATTATTCTAATATTATTAGTTTTACTACACTTTCCAGGACAGGGTCTGATCACAGTTACACTGGTGTGAATGCAGGTAACTGTTGACTTTGAGCTACTAAACTTTTTCTGAACATTTACTAATGTAATAGATCAAAATCTGGACCTTTTGTCCTTCTTGGTGGGACTTAAAATACAAGTTTAATTTGCTGTTTTTCCGGCTGATATCTCTAGTGCATTCTACAATAGTAAAAAATACTGTTCTTTGTTAGAGTTAGTCTTGTTGCAAGACACATTTTTTTTCCTTTTACCATTCTGTCCTCTTTCTTTGGAGAAGAAAAAGTGATGCAGTTGCACAGTGAATAGCTTTTTACCTTACTACTGATTTAAGTCCTCACTTTCTTTAGGAAGTTATTAAAAAAACCCACAACCAGAGCCTAAGCTTTTCTCTAGTTTTTATTGAAAAGGTGCAAGAAAAATGTAATTCCTACTGCTCTGAAATTACAATACATTTTTGTCTGTCTCCTTAATAAAATCTGGGGAAGTTTATTTTCCCTAGGTAACCTTGTATGTGCATAAATAACAGGGTTTATAAACAAGTGTCACTATCCATATGGTCACCTATTTGGTGGTGAAAATTCCCAAGAGAGATACCAATTAGTGGGAGCACAAACATAAAATTAGGAAAAGCTACTACGACTATGTTATTTTTACAGTTTGTAAATGATAAATACTGTTATTACAATGATAACCAATGTGTTTATAAAGTGTCTTTCATCTTGAACAAGCCTGCTGGCACTTTTGAAGGAGGAATTATTATAAACATAGTTTAGTGATGAATCTTTGATATACAAGGGAATTAAAAACAAAATCTTCCTGAGGGAAAGTGTAGAGATTAAGGGATGAGCACCCACATGACTGTGCCATCAAAGACCTGGCTCTCTCTGCTTAAATTCAGAGCCTTCCCTTGGACCTGTATGTTTCCAATGCAATAGAAAGGAGAAATTAAACTTGTGGGAAAGTGACCACAGGAACTGTGTGCTTGTTGCAACGGAAAATCCTGGAGCCTGCTTTTTGATTATTTCTTATCCAATTGCCTTCCTACCTTCCATCGGACAACAGATGGAGGAGCGGGGAGATCCTTGATGCTTGAGATCAGCATGAACACTCTCTGCAAACACACACATGCACCTTCATCCCTTATTCTTGGGTATGTCAAGGCTTGAATTTGGCAAGTTGTTTGGAGTGTGTCTATGCTAATTGGCATTTTACTCTGGGAGAGTCAGCGGATATACCTTGTCAGCCCTTTCTTAAACTTGTCTGCTCTCGTATTTGGGTTATCTTTGGCTTCTCAGTATTCCTGAAAATAAATTAGATTGTGTAAGGAGCTGGAGGTGTTTTAAAACAGTTTTAAAGCTGTGTCCAGAGTTATCACAACAATGGTATTTTATTGACAACACCTAGGTGACTGCACTCTGAGCATAAATACTCTTGTCAGCTTTCTGCTCAGCACAGTAGCTGTCCCAAGTCTCATTTAGTGTTGTTTTATTCTCTATGGCTCATACCCAGTGTCCAGACACTCAGCAAAGAGTTCTGGATTCTGCCTAGAGGGAATCAGACCTCTAAATGTCATCTATTGGCTTTCAGGCATAGGAGTCGCCTATTAGATGTAGCTTAGGAAGCAAAAAGTACCCTTAGGGGAATGAGTGTCTTTGTGAGGAAGTGTTCATGTCCTTTTCAATGGCAAAGGTAGGATACTGAAAGTAATAGTTTCTGCCAATTTTATTACTCAGACACTATTTGAATGTGATTTGGGGAAAATAGTTAACTAACTAAAAGACCCTCAGCTGAATATTTTGGAATACAGAATGATTAATCTTCCAGCAAGATCTGAAAGAAATCTGATGTATGGAGTGTTTTGCTTGGTAGATATCAGGAAGATTTTCAAAGGTCAAGACAGAAGAGGAATGCAGAATTTATCCAGGGAAAGGCTGGAGTTTGCTATATAAGCAAGTTAAACTTACATCAAACCTAAAGAGAGGTTAACATTATTTAAATTTTAAGTGCTGAAAAACAAATTACTGTAATATATATTATTCTACTATAGTGGTGCATTACACGTGCAATAAAGACTAGGAAGCTCAGGCCCTTATTGTAGGCATGTACGGTTATTGCAAAACTTTGGATCTAAATTTCATTTTTTGTAAGATTTTCTGGATGCTGTTCACTTATGTTATCCAGATGTCTGCATGAAAGAGGTTATAGCAAATCACGTTTCTCCTCTGATTGGTGACTATAAAAGCCGTAACATATAATTCCAAATGCACAGTAGGGCTTTGGAGTCAAATGTGATCACTTTACCAGCGAGAAGATATTTTCTTCTCCTTAGCTGTCGGAGCTGGTAACTCTGTTTCAAACATGGCAGTCCAAGTGTACTTTTCTCTGCTGGCACTTTATTGCCAGCAGTAACAATTCAATAACACCTCCATAACCCTATTCCCACGTGCTTGTCTGTGAAGTTACACCAGGACAAAACAGCTCTGCAGAAGATGTCCTTGTTGGGATGGAAATTAACATCACATGGAGACAGTGAGACATAATCTGAAGACACTAGGTATAAAAATGTGACACTACCTTTGTTTCCAGTATTGATACAGAGGAAGAAAAAAAGCATGAGTAGGTCCAGATACCAGAGCTGGCTGTTGAGAGTCAGAAACTCTGGGAAGGTAAGTACACACTAGAGCAAGCATGGTCCTGAAACACAGCCTCCAGCCCCTTGGTGGGTACATCCATGTGGCACTTACTGTGGAAAACCTGAGCTCTTGTTATCACAGTATGGGCACTGGCTTGACTTTGCAGATCTGGAAGCAGCAAAAGAAAAACCCCTCAATTTTTAAACTGCGTTTATTTTATGTGAAAATCACTGACATGCAGTGGTTATGGAACTCTATAGTCACTTTGACGAGCAGAAGCACAGTGTAAATAGCTATCAGAGAGAACTTATAGGACTAAAATTATCTACAGCAAAATAGGTATAATGAGTCACTGAACAAAAAAGAAATCTGTGCTTGCATTGTCAGGATGGATGAAGGGTGTGGATCTGTGTCTCTGAACAGCATGTTATTACTTATCAACCTGAAAGACATCTAGAGATAGCTCAGCTGCTATGATACCCATATTTCATATTGTACTTAAAATAAATTCTAATCTAAATACATTATTGGTTGTGGTAATACAGTTTCATTTGATTTTTTAATTCTGCTGACTTAAATAGGACTATTTCGTATTTTTTGTAATAGATATACAGGCCAGCCGTGTTATGCATATTTTATTCTCCCTCAGAATTTACCTGAAGATGTGAGGTGGAAGGTGTGGAGTTTAAATCTTTAGAAAATGAAGAGGTAATTAGTGGATGAAGAAGAGAAATGCTTATGAGAAATCCAAATAGATCAATGATCCAGGTAGGAAGAAATCTTTGTGGGGCAAAAGGAACTTACCGAGTTGGACGCTGTTTGCTTGTAATGCATGACAATTTTTGAGATATTTGTGTTAAATAATAATAAGCTGTTATTGCAGTCCACTAAGGAAATGGCAAAAGAATCCTGTCATATCTGGGCAGGAGGTGAGCAACCCTGAATGGCAGCCTGTGCTGCTTGAGTAAGGGACTCTTCATGACAGCTAGAAACAATCATTTTTCTTCTCAAAGGGCTTGTTTGTGGTCAAGACATCAATGCGATTCTTTGTAAGATTTATTTTTCTCTGTGAAGCAGAGACAGTGAGGAGGATATTAGCTGATGCAGTGGCGAGGACCTTGGATTACTTCAGTGCCGACACCAGCAGCCTAATTGAAGGAGTCCAATGTAGGGCCCATTTATGACCAGAGATAAGAGACATAGAGAGCCCTTGAATGGCAGTTTCCTGAAGAGAAACAGAGTATGTCCAAAATGCAGTCTCCAAGCCTGAACAGCCAACTGTGAGAAGGTATACAAGAGGGAGCAGTGGTCAGTTAACTCATCAGCTCTTCACAGCTGCAGGGGTCATGATAATTCCTAATACCTGGAAAGGAAGCAGGAAGTGTCTTCTAAATTACCCGAGTATTAATATACTTTCACAAATTTGGAGAGGATACTCACTTTCTCATTTTGTCCTATTTTCCCTCAAAATCTTCTGCTTGTTTTTTAAAATTACTGCCTTAAGGATCCAAGGGACGCCCATTGCCGACTCCTGAAAAGTGTGACTTCTTACAGTTTCACCAGCTTCAGTCCAAAAACTTGGATTACTGATCTCTTGGCAACTTGGTTTCTCTAACAATGTTACAGAATCTTATCAAAAGGCTTTTTTAAAAATCCAAATATATAGTGTATCCTGCATCTTCATTAACACATGCTTACTGAATTTCCATAAATCTGTGACTGGATTAGCAAAACAGGATTTCCCTTGAGATAAGCCCTGACAACTTCTATGCAATGCACTGTGTTTATCCATGAACAAAGTGATCTTTCTCTTATGGTACAGCTTCAAACATCTTATGAGTGATGGAAGCCAGACTTACTGGTGTGTATTTCCAAGGATGAATTACCTAGGGGTAATTCTGTTATTGCTTCCACACTTGCTTTTCTACAATTGAATCGCATGGACTGTAGTCACAGTCTCCCTATCTGGAGATAAAAAGGTGCACTGTAGAGCACCATCATCAACTATTATTTGACATCCTTATGAGGAGAACACTATGGATACATAGCTGATTGTTGTTACAGGCAGGTCTTCCACTTCCAGAATGAACAAAGAGTATATTCACATTCTACTGGAAAACTAACCAAGACAGCAATGATGTGTGCTCCCAACGTCACAAGTGGTAAGCAGTACAGCTTCTAGAAGAAAGGAGGCTGCTTCATGTTTCCTAAGGCTGAAATTATGTTTTCTGGGTGCAAAAACTCTCCACCGGGTTGGAGAACAGAGTGAGCAGAAGTCTGTTTCACCTTCCCATGGGACCCTTGCTCTCATGTTTGAGGATTCCTAGTTGTGATGGAGGACAGAAGGAAGTTGATACCTTGTTTTATGTACATTTGACTTCAGAGCCATTCTTCTAAGCAATAATTTGCTGGGCTCTTGATGAAACCTAACCTAAGAGTCCTTAAAGAGAGGATAGATGGTTGGCACTTCCAGGAGGTCTGAGTGCTGGAAGCCAGCTCAGTGTCAAGTACAACCAAGGGTGGCCCCTTCCCTTGGGTGAATTTGGGGAGAATCTGATGGGGAGCATGGTGGGGAGGTTGTGTCTGGGGCTGACTTCTGGCATAGGGGAGCTGCTTTACACTGCGGCACTGGTCCTCAGTCCCTGTTTTGAGATATATCTCCACTGAGTTTCAGCCCTGCATGTGCCTGGCCACAGGGGCTGCTGAGACAGGCCCCAGCTCTGAACCACAGGCAGACGTCTTGGCCTGGCTTTGTCTGTCCCCATCCTGACTGAGATGCCCGATGCTCTTACCTGACTGTCCACCAGCTTGCCCTGCTTCCTGGCCAGGGGTGGTGGGACAGACTCTGGCTAGTGAGGCCCTGCCCACCCCCATGGGGATCCCCCACTGCTACTGTCTACAGTCTTCAGGGAGCCACTGACCCTTACAGCACCCTGACAGTGCAGTGAAGAAAAAAAAGCAACATTCAGCTTTTATAAGCTTGTCTTCCTTATTTCTTGACACCTGTTTGACTTTTCTTGAACTTTGATGGAATATTGCATTTCTCAACTATGAGATGTTCCAGTTGTAACAACATGTGACAAGAATGGCATACACCCCTTAAAAAAATAAGGAAAACTATAAATTTTCTTATCAGTAATTTAAAAATTAACTTTGCTTGCTCAAAACCTGTTCTGGACCATGTCATAGATTATTCTTCAAAGAGTCTTGCTTTTATACTGTCTGATGTTGAGTTTCATTCATCTGAAAAGTGATATTTATTTAACAGACCAAAAATGCAGTTTATATATATGATACATTCAGTGAGACAAGTCTTGAGCAGCATAAATCAACGTGACTTCTCTGAAATCCATGGAGATAAATTAGTATGTCAGAAACTGATGTGACCATTAGATATCATCTTTGCATATCTATATAAGGCCTGTCTTGGTCACACACAAAATCCCGTTTAAGGCCTCATTTCACTGAGGTATTTTAATAGCTGCCAAAATTTAAGCATGTCGTTCTGTTGGTTGCAAAAGGATTCACTGTGTATTTAAGCACCCTGCTGAATCATAATATGGAAAATAAGTGAGGGATACAAAAGACAATTTTAAGCCGTGGGATATGCCTACCAACATACTGGAATACTCTGAAATGTGTATGCTCCTTTTTCCCCCTAAAAAAACAAAGCAAAAAGCAAAAGTGTAATCTCTCTTTAGACCCCTGGTGAAGGATTTGTAGAGTCAGCAAATGCCTTCACCGTTGACTTTGCAGTGCAGTACCTTCACTTTTCAGTTGCTTTCCCTGTAACAGACCTGTTCTTTGTCTGTTGACCTCCTCTGTTTCTCCCTTTACAAACTGCTCTTTTTTTAAAAGCCCTTCTGCTCAAAAGATTGTCAAGTGCTGTGGTTTCTATTTTCAGCTTGCAGTTAAAAGCTCTTTGTTGTTTTCACAATCCTCCCTTCTTGTGACTTTTACACTACACAAAGGCTATCTACTGCCTATCGCAAGAACCCTGGCAAAACCACTCATCAAATTAGGCTAACTGAATGTAAGAACAAATCCCATCACGGCTTAGATTGCATTTGGGGTGATATGCTTGAGGAACTGAAAAAGAAACATATACAAGAGATGCTGAAAATATAAGAACAGGGAAAGGGTTTTATCGCAGTACAATTATTCTTCCACAGTCGTGGCACAGTCCAATTTCCTAATTAAAAGAGCACCAAAGGAAGATTTCAGTGTGATCCACCCACACCATCCGTAACTAAATGTGGAGCCACTTTGAGAAAGACAGCTGTAACAGACCAAGAAACTTCTGTAAACATGGACAGAGATGTAATTGTATATATGGTAAATATGATTTCATAAGAGCAGACGCACATGTAGAAACAGGTGAACTAAGCCCTGAATACATGACATTACTCTGTAGGCTTTTGCTTCTGTTTGAACATTATTGACAAATTAATGATAATTTTTGCATACAAGAAAATTAATCAGTTGTGCTGGACCTCTGTGTCCAAAAGCTTCACCAGTGCCCAGTGAGCCTTCCTTGGTCACCTCAGTAAGTCATTGGTGTTTAGTTTAATTGAGATAACGGCAATTGTTCAAAAAACATGCTTTGTCAAAACTTTACACTCCAAATGTTTTACAGTTTCTGTTATTAAAGAACTATACTATTTTAAAGAACTATACCAACTGGTATTTCTGTGCTAGTTTTGTCTGGGATAGAGTTAATTTTCTTCATAGTAGTTAGTATGAGTCTGTTTTGGATTTGTGCTGAAAACAGTGTTGGTAACACAGGGACATTTTAGTTACTGCTGAGCAGTGCTCACACAGAGCCAAGGCCTCTTCTGCTTCTCATACCACCCAACCAGCGAAGAGGCTGGAGGTGCACAAGAAGCTGGGAGGGGACACAGCTGGAACAGCTGACCCCAATTGACCAAAGAGATATTCCATACCATATGATGTCATGCTCAGCATATAAAGCTGGGGGAAGAAGGAAGTGAGGGATGTTCGGAGTGATGGCTTTTGTCTTCCCAAGTAACCGTTATGTGTGGTGGAGCCCTGCTTTCCTGGAGATGGCTGAACAAGTTCCTGCCCGTGGGAAGGAGTGAATTAATTTATTGTTTTGCTTTGCTTGTGTGCACAGCTTTTGCTTTACTTATTACACTGTCTTTATCTCAACCCATGAGTTTTCTCACTTTTATCCTTCCAGCTCTCTGCCCCATCCCACTGAGGAGGGAGTAAGAGACTGGCTGGATGGTGTTTTATAGCTGGCCAAGGTCTAACCATGACAATTTGTTTTAAGTGTTTTCCATTTCCAACCATGCACTTCAACAAACAGGAGACAAAGTTGCAGACTGATTGCCTATGATTCATCTTCCTTTCAAACTGCTCTTTAGAGAATATAGTATGCAAAAATCCACAAAATATTTTTTTTATAACATAGGTTTGTTATATATTATAAAAGATGGCACGAGCCAGTAAGTGTGACATAGATGATAATTTGGAAGCTCTAGATCCAGTTCTTCGTTCTTCACTAGAATCTATCATAAACCTTTAAGTCCTTTCATTTCTCTCCACCTAAACTCCACCTCAGAGATGTGCAATGATTAACCCTTTCTTCTCTTCTGTTACTAGGAAGAAATTTTTCACAGTGGGAGTGGTGAGACACTGGAACAAGTTTCCCAGAGAAGCTGTGGATGCCCCATCCCTGGAGATGTTCAAGGCCAGGCTGGATGAGGCTTTGAGCAACCTGGGCTAGTGGGAGGTGTCCCTGTCCATAGCAGGGGCATTGGAACTAGATGATCTCTAAGGTCCTTTCCAGCCCTAACCATCCTATGACTCTATGATTCTATTATTTTTGCTGTTATTTCTCTGTTTTTTCAGTAAATCTATACAACAGCTCAGACAATGAGCTCCAGTCTTCCTTGCGTAGTTCATCAATGATCAGATCATTCACAAGATGATGCCAATACTGTGTTATTACTTGCTTTTTATATGATGAGAAAAAATGTGGGAAAAATTAACACTAATTTATCCCCTGAATCCAGACCACACTTCTAAGACGATGCTTTCAGCAGATCTGCTTTTTATATTATTCTCTCCCCTCTTGTCTATTGTTTTTATCTCCTGACATTTATGTGATGTCAGCACTTCAGCCTCAAAGTGTGGAAAAATGTTTACTGTTTGCTACATCATCTTGCTCCCAGTTACAGCAGATGTCTTTGTGTTGCTTTTCAATTCAGAGGTGTGTGAGAGCAGATTCAAGTTAGGCTAAAGGCTAGACTCAGCTCTCTGCTGAACAAATTGCTCTGCTTGCTGACAATGGTAGTTGCTTGTGAATCCATGTAACAATAAAATTGGTATTAAGATTACAAGATTTATGGAGCAGTGAAGATGTGTTTTTCTTCTGCTAGATCATGTGTCTGAATCAAACAGTTCCTGTCATTCACAGTGCTGTAATAAGACCACTGAGGAAGCTCAATGAGTAATTAGTTGCAGGGTATGTTGATGGGAAGAGGATCAGGGTTTTTTTTCCTTCTTGTTGTTGCAAAGTAGGCTGAAGCATTTTTTTCTGAAATTGTATCAGTTGCAAAAAAAACCTCATTGGGAAAATATTTTTGAATTAAAATATTGCAGATCTAGATTTTTGGGAAAACCACTTTGAAAAATGGGGTTTGAAATTTAAATTTTATTATTTTCTGGACTTTGTGTCAGTATTTTGATGTTATTTTAAAATAAGCAATAAAAATACCCTTCATTTATGACACTGGCATTGCTGCAGCTGGCTATGCTATTTTCCTGGGGTGGTGACGGGTTTGTGGGGATTATTTACAATCTTCAGTGGTCCCGGGACTTCAGACTCACTAAAATATGTTGGCTAGAAGAAGTGACTCCTGTCTGCTGTTACAATGAAAACAACTGATGCTTGATAAGTTGAAGTTACTGTGTACATGGTGTAAACCTACTCAAAATGCAGATATTTTTACAAAGCAAAATTGGATTTTTGACTGTAATCAAAACTCATGGAGTAAACTTCAGTCCAAATCTTACTGTTTCAATTTACTGGAGGTGGGACACTTGAACTCAGTGGGTATTTTCAAAGCCAATGAACTCTCTTTTGTGGGGCTTCATAATTAGAGGTGATACTTCTGGAGGAGATTTGCATCTGCTGGAAAAAGATTATTCTGCTGTTTACAAGGAATTATAAACTTACCAAAATAAGACATCTGGCCATGCACCTTCTTGGCAAAAACCTCTGGAAATGATTGATGGCTCATAGTCCAGCACAAACACAGAGGTCTGCCAGTGCTGGAAATTCCTCTGCTGTCTGTACATCCAGATTAAATCCTCAACACTCTTCCTACAGTCAGTGAACTAATAGCAGGCTCAGTACCGTGGCAGGAACAGCAAACGAACTGTTACAAACTAAATTTACTCAACTAAATTAAATGCATGGCAATGATAAGAGAACTAAGTTAAGGGTCTTCAGAAAATGTAAAGAAGAGAAAAAAAAAAGTAAAGTCTGTTTTCCTGGGGAGAAAAAAAGGCAAGACTTAAAGAAGACAACAGGAAAGAATAAATCTTTTAAATATAATGTGCATATGTGCTGAACGCTTTGTGTTTTTAACATATAATCTGGATTTGCTGTTGCTTGGAGGGTAGGCAGCAGTAAGTATGAGAAGGATCTGTGCTAGATGAAAATAGAAAGCTTTCAAAGATTTAAGCACTCAGTAGAGGGGAGAAAATGCCCTTCAGTTTTTTTCTTTTCAATAATACAAGTCTGAGAAACACAAAGTGGCAGAGAAGCACTTGGAAGGAAAATGCACAGTAATTACCTAACCTTTGCAGTTCCAAGGAGATTTTTTGCAGGTACAAGATTTCCAGTTTCACTGTTGTGACTCAAATTGGAATTTGTCCCTAAATATTAGTGATACTAGTGTGGCAGCCACTATGGTCTCTGATTCCCTAATTACGCTGTCCTTAACCAGGGAGAGAAAATACCCTTGATACACTGCCTCGGCTTGGGCTAATCCTGCAGAAATTCCTCAGTAAGGGAAATCCAAAGGGTTAATTTTTTTTTCCACTGATCATATTTCTGGCAGCTTCTGCAACTTTTTTTTTTTTTTTTATTTTCAGCTTGTGGGTCTGCCCTGTAGAGTGGAAGCAGAAGTGGTCCGCGCTGCTCCCCCAACTCCCTCAGCACCTCTGCAGGAGAACTATTCACAGTCAGGTTTGTCTCTGGACCCCAGGGTGTCTCCCGTCTTCTGCCTGCAGCAGTGGGAGTCCTGCGGCTGGAATTACGCTGCCTCCAACGGGACTTTTTTCCAGACACACAAAGTCACCATAGCAAAGCAATAGAAAATCGGTCTGCACTAATAATATCCCCCATTTTCTCCAGGGCTGAAGGCTGATTGCTCCTTTACATAAGTTAGCCCATCTCTTCCTCTCTGCTCAGATTTCTTTTTTCATTCCATCAGCCTTGCCTTGAACTGAGAACAGATTTAGCCATAGACTTGAACCACAGATGAGCAGAAAGATTGGCAACAGAAACTTAGAAATCTGTTCTTCCATCTGATTGTGAAAATTGTGAGCTCTTCCAGGGTGCTGTCTCTGGAGAGTGGCCAATTTTCAGCCTGGATGTATGAAACGTATTTATGAAGTCATTTACCTGTAGCTTGTTTGAAAGAGTATTCTGACACAGAATCATAAAATCGTAGAATGGTTTGGGTTGGAAGGGACCTTAAAAATCATCGAGTTCCACTATATCCCCTGATAAAGAGTCACCCCCCCACCCCCCCGCAGCTTTCCTGTAGCCCCCTTTAAGTACTGGTAGGCTGCTATAAGGTCTCCCCAGAGCTTTCTCTCCTCCAGGCTGAACAACCCCAACTCTCTCAGCCTGTCCTCATACTGGAGGTGCTCCACCCCTCTGATCATCTTTGTGGCCCTCCTCTAGACTCTCTCTAACAGGTCTATGTCTTCTGTGTGCTGAGGACTCCAGAGCCGGATGCAGTACTCCAAGTGGGGTCTCACAAGAGCAGAGTGGAAAGGGCAGAATCACCTCCCTTGGGGCCACTTATCACTTGTCTCTACTTGGACATTGAGCCATTGACCTCAACTCTGAGTGTGACCATCCAGCCAATTCCTGATCCACTGAGTGGCCCATCCATCAAACCCATGTCTCTCCAATTACAGACAAGGATGTCGTGTGGGACAGTGTCAAAGGCTTTGCACTCGTCCAGGTACATGCCATCGTTTGCAGAGTGATGACAGCTCTTCCCTTATCTACCAATTCTGTAACCTCATGGTAGAAGGCCACCAGATTTGTCAGACACAATTTGCCCATAGTGAAGCTGTGTTGGCTGTCACCAGTCACCTCCTTATTTTCCATGTGCCTTAGCATAGTTTCCAGGAGGATCTGCTCCATGTTCTTGCCAGGCACAAGACTGACTGGTCTGTAGTTCCCCGGGTCTTCCTTTTTTCCTTTTTTAAAAATGGGGGTTATGTTTCCCCTTTTCCAGTCAGCCAGACTGCCACGACTTCTCAAATATGATGGAGTGTGGCTTAGCTACTTCATCCACCTGTTCTCTCAGGACCCATGAATGCATCTCATAGGATCCCATGGACTTGTGCACCTTCAGGTTCCTTAGATGTTCTCAAGCCTGCTGTTCTCCTACAGTGTGTGGTTCTTTTTTCTCCCAGTCCCTGCCTTCACCTGCTGTGACTTGGGTGGTGTGGCTTGAGCACTTGCCAGTGCTCAAGGCAAAAAAGTCATTGACTGCCTCAGCCTTCTCAATATCCCATGTAACCAAGTCTCCTGTTTTCTTCTGGAAAGGGCCCACATTTTCCCTAGTCTTCCTTTTATCACTGATGTACCTATAGAAGCTTTTCTTGTTGCCCTTGACATCCTTGTCCAGTTTTTATTCTATCAGGGCTTTGCCTTTCCTAACTTGATCCCTGGCTGCTCAGAGAGTGTCTCTGTATTGTCCCCAGGCTACCTGTCTTTGCTTCCGCCCACTGTATACTTCCTTTTTTTTTGTTTGAATTTGTCCAGGAGTTCCTCGTTCATCCATGCAAGCCTCCTGGCTTTTTTGCCTGCCTTCCTCTTTGTTGGGATGCATCGCCCCTGAGCTTGGAGGAGGCAATCCTTAAATATTAGCCAGCTTTCTTGGACCCCTCTTCCCTCCAGGGTTTTATCCCATGGTACTCTACCAAGCAGGTCCCTGAAGAGGCCAAAATCTGCTCTCCTGAAGTCCAGGGCAGTGAGTTTGCTGTGCACCCTCCTCACCACTTAAAGGATCTTGAACTCCACCATTTCATGGTCACTGCAGGCAAGGCTGCCCTTGAGCTTCAGATGCAGACATGTAGATCTTCTCCCAGTTCCACAAAGTGTTGAAATGGAAAAAAGATGAAATCTATATTTAATGAGTTAAAATTTCACCCAGCGTAAGCAATTCCATGTCTAATGCAACCAGCTCTTGCCAAGTTTTCAATAAAACAGCCGCTTTCACCTGACATTTATTTCTTGAATAAAGCCATACTTGAGATCAGTATGTTTTCATGCTGAGATTGTTAGCAAACTGAAAATAGAAAGAAAAGTTTGGCCTTTCCAGCAGGACAGCAACACAGAATTTATTAACAAGAGCACGGCAGGACAAAAAGACATTGTACGTGTATTCCTGTAAATTAGGGGGATTACTGTAATGGGACATCTGGTACTTTAAAGTGCAGATTGCAAAGTCATCATGCTGTATCATTTTAATCCCCATAAGTAAACACTCCCTTCTAGCTTCCTTTCCTGTATTAGTTATTCTCCTGCTTGTTGTCCTTGTATATGGAAAGAACAAATCCAAGGACAAAATGTTGAGAAGCAATTTGATTTTGTAGACATTTTGTCAGGCTCTATCCCCAGAACTTCTGCAGATGGGGGAGAGGAGTGAGGCTAAGCTGTGTGGCTAAATCACATGCTTTAACATCTCCGCTTCAGTTCAACATGACATGACTTCAGGCAGACCCAGAATTTCATATGGGAACAGTTAAATAACTGAGAAAAACTAAAGCAGAGCAGAACAAAATCAGGCAGTGAGGGGTAAATGCCTGCAGGCAGGCCAAATCTACAGAAGAAAGAAAATTGCAGAACTACATATTCTGCATAAGAAAACAAATGTATTTGTGATGAAGGCTGGCTAAACTGTACCATTTTTGGATAGGAGATAACAATTATTGCCATTGTAATCCTGGATAATTCCTCTGTATAATTATCAGCCTCACCAAAGTTTATTATACACATGGTGGCTGGAGATTTGAGAAGTCTGGATAGTTGCTAGTGTCTAGATCAGGATAGCATTCTGCTTTTTTGTTTGTTTTAATCAGTTATTTCAAAAAGCAGACTATTTCCTTTTTTAATGTCAAGGAGGACTCTTCAGAACAGATAAATAATCTTACTTTGGGCTGATAGTCCATATCTATGTTTGAAAAAATGTCTTGAGTTTTCTTGCAAAAAAAGACAGATTTATAATACTGATTACTGTATTTATTTCTAAACATTCTTTCTGCTAAACATGCATTTGTTGTATAAGAGAACAACCATCTGTGAATTTCTGAATTTCATTAAACAGATGATAAGTGTTTAGTGATAATGATTTCATTAAACAAATGCTAGTATTTTGTTTTCCACAGGATTAATACATTTCATACACAAGAATTATCATAAACTAGTATGGACTTAAACAGTTTGCAAACTGGAAATAGTCCCAGAAAAGTAACTGACTTCATCTACCTGGACTTGTGCAAAGTCTTTGACACCTTCCCACACAACATCCTTGTCTCTAAGTTGGAGACATGGATTTGACAGTTGGACCACTTGGTGGATAAGGAATTGGCTGAATGGATGCACTGAATGGAGTTGAGGTCAATGGCTCAACATCCAAGTGGAGACTGGTGATGAGTGGAGTTCCACAAGGACTGGGACTGGTGTCGTTTAACATCTTTGTTGGAGACATGGACAATGGGATCGAGTGTACCCTCAGCAAGTTTGCTGACAACACCAAGCTGTGTGGTGTGGTGGACACTCTGTGGGGAAGGGATGCCATCCAGAGGGACCTTGACAGGCTTGAGAGGTGGGCCCATGCCAACTTCATGAAGTTCAACAAGTGCAAGTGCAAGGTCCTGCACATGATTCAGGGCAATCCCAAGCACAAATACAGGCTGGGAGGTGAATGGCTTGAGAGCAGACCTGAGGAGAAGGACTTGGGGGTGTTGGTAGATGAGAAGCTCAACATGACCCGGCAATGTGCGCTTGCAGCCCAGAAAGCCAACCATGGCCTGGACTGCGTCTAAAGAAGCATTAACAGCAGATCGAGAGAGGTGATTCTCCCCCTCTACTCTACTCTTGTGAGACCTCACCTGGTGTACTGCATCCAGCTCAGGAGTCCTCAGCACATGAAAGTCGTGGACCTGTTAGAGTGGGTCCAGAGGAGGGCCACTAAGATGACTAGAGACCTGGAGCACCTCCCATATGATGACAGGCAGAGAGAGAGAGTTGAGGTTGTTTAGCCTAGAGAAGAGAAGGCTCTGGGGAGATCTTATAGCAGCCTTCCAGTACTTAAAGGGGGTCTATAGGAGAGATGGAGAGGGACTCTTCATAAGGGAGTATAGTGATAAGATTAATCCTCTGGACCCATGCAGTTTTCATCTGTGTTTATCTCAATTTTAGGTCAATGGAGAATTTCAATATCCTTTTTATGCTGTGTTCAGTAATTAAAATATTAATGGAAAGTCTGGAGGAACTCTGGAGGACTTCCTTCATGGCTTTTCTACAGCCTGACACCTCCCTTCCGAAGTGCAGCTGGTTATCATCTCCTCTTAGTTAAATCTCTTCCCATTTTACAGATGTTACACTGATTCTCCATTTTTCTACCTCACCAGTGTTTTTCCATGTGGCACCACGTCTAATGCCCCAGTTAAATTCAGACAGACTTCATCTACTGCATTTCCTTTGTCTGGGTAATCAGTTTTGCTATCAAAGGAAGATATCTGATTATTTGAGCATTATCTACCCTTGGTAAACTATTTAGCGCTTTATCTCATTTTCTGTTTACCTCATGTAATGTTCCTCAATTTTTCTTAAACCTATCATAATATTGAAGCCAAAGCTTTGAAGTGTAACTTATTCCAGTCATCCCAAGTCAACTTGAAGAACTGTTCTCCAGGTATACTGACATAAATCTTTCCTTGTCATTTAGCACACCTTCATCTGACAGACCTCCTGGAGTCTGGGGAAGGGGGTGGTCCAGCCTACCCACTTGACTTTTTCCACCTCAGAGATGGGGTTTTCCTTTTCTATAACCTCTCATCATCCCTTTGCCCTATGTTCAGTGCCATCTTCCCAATGGAAAATTAAGACACTATTACCAGGAGACAACAAAGAACTGGGAGAAATGCTTTATATAGTGTTCACTGGGAGTAAGAGTTCTTCTTTACAGATCTCTCTGTAGCCGTAGAGGAATGCTGTGCTGTTTTTCTTTATGTAAACAGGACATTCTTTAGATCCAGTCAAAGTAATCGCAAACAACATTTTGACTGTGAAAGCACAGAGGACTTCCCAGACTTAGATGAAAGTAGTTAGTTGAGGTTTATATAATTCTTATTTGAATTCATTATACATGCATGGATACATGAATCTTGCAAGAACTTTTCTAACTATGTATTTTGGTGCCTAAGGAATACCATTCTGCAGAGATAAAAGCCCAAATCCAGCAGACCCTTGTATCAGAAATTCTTATCTAATTTTTAACATTTATAGAAGGATAATTACCTGCCTCCTTTCACCCCCCACTGTTTTAACAAAGAGTTAGGTAAACTTCTTTTTCTTGCAGAGGATGTAGCAAAAGTTTGAGATCAACTTAACCCTGAGTGGTAATCCCAGTTCCCTCACTGACTCATAATGGGATTCTCGTCAGGTCATTTCTATCAGAATTTTCAAGGGTCTTTGACAGGCTAGTTGCCTTCACTTCTTATTTCTGTGTGTCTGAGTGGTCTAAAGCTGTGTTACTGTGAAATCAAAGAGATGGAGCTGAGAGGATGCCAGGCTCCTGGCTGCCAGCTTTTACCCGCTGTAGGATGTACTGCTCAGAAACCCTTGGTGTACACATGCACTAAATAACGATAGTAATGGAAGTGATGTGGCACACCGTTGTCTGGAGCATTACAGGTTACCACACTTTCACGGATCAGATGAATAAAGGAAAGAAAGGAAATGATTACTCTGCAGGAGTCTGAATCAATCCCTCCCCATTTTCTACCAGATCTCAAGACAGTTGCTCTTGCAAATAATCTTTAATCAGATAGGTCATGCTATTAAAGTCAATGGCTCCTTCTGTGAATAAGGACTACTCAGCAGGTTAAACATTTGCTGGACTGATTTCTAAGTCTTAAAATGCTCAGAGAAAACACAAAATGCTTTTTATAAATTCTTGATGCTGTACTTCACATTTTACTACAGACTGAAATTTTATTGTTAGTTGTCATTTATTAGAAAAAAAAAAAGATAAATATGATCAGGGCCCAGATGGCATTGAGCTTTTTACATAATTGCAAAATACTTGTGTTACAGGCAATTTTCATTATGTTCTAATCAAACTTGTATAATCCTGTCACTGCACTGTCAGTATGATTATCACATCTGTTTAACAAAAAGTTGAATAACAATCATAAAGAAAAATAGAAAAATTAATGGTTGTCTCAACAGAGGCACCAAAGTGAAAAAGGTCCTGCAGCAGATGTAGTTCTTGGCATACAAGAAGCCATGATGAACTGTGTCATCGGTGAAATAGTCCAGAGAAAAGCAAGTGGTATGACAACCATCAAACAAGATCACAGGAGCAGTTAAGCTTGCTAGCAAAGATTTTACCATGTCCCTTGTGAACATCTGAAAGTACCAGTCAGAACCTGCTGTTTCCTTTCTTTGCCATGCAGAGATCAATAATATCTCAGAGCATCTTTGTTATATGTGGCTTGGTTGTGATGAACTTCTGGGACATGAAGAAAGAACCAAAATATAACAGGAACAGTGAGAGACAGGCGGAGTGTTCTTGCAGCATCCCAGAAAAAGACGTCACAAACTTAGCATCACAGGCTGTGCAGAAAGGAAAGGGGGCTCACAATTCAAATCTTGCCATGGCTGCACAAGCAGGCACTGAAACTGCAAAGTGCTGCTCGAGGATTGATGTGCCACAGGACAGAGACAGTGTTGATGGCTGCAGAAGTAATAGTTACGATCACCAAACAAAACCACTACAATCACCCTCAAATCATGAAGAACAGTTATGACTACAACCTGTAAAAGCCTGCATGACGAGCTTGGCTTGAATCTTGTTGATGGACTGTCTGCAGACTATAGTGACCATTGCTGAAATCTGACATCTGGTAAGGAAGGCTGCTTGTGAGGAGTGATGACCATCCCAGGTGGCTTTGTAACAACCAGTCAGAACAGTTTCCAGATTCAAACTTTCTGTTTTCAGACAATCTGCTGCAAAGCCCCAAACCAACCACCCCGGGGAGAGAGATCCTCTGTGTTCCTGTGATTTTGTGTCACCTGGTAGCTGGGAAAGAGCAGATCCTTGGAGCTCCCTTTGCAGGTAGAGCAAGGGCGGGCACATTTGATGCCCTGACACAACTGCAGAATCCAAGAAGAAGCCTCTCTTTGGTTTCAAACTGCCACTGCCCATGAGTGATTCCTTCTTCCAGGGGAGCAATTTTGGCTAGAACCAATGTTAATCTCATCACTTGTCTGCATACTGCTGGCTTTCAAATCCAGTCTGCCTAAACCATTCTGGCCTTACAAACCACCCAAGCCTAGGTGGCCTTGAAACACCAGCCTATCTTTTTAAGCATTCAGGACAACATTCATCTCTTGTATAATCCCCAAGGCATCTGATTTCTGCCTGTTGCCGTTCACATGCTGCTCAGGTCCTTAGCTGCAGAGGAAGCCCTGAAGTAGGATTTTTCAAAGGCTTTTTCTTCTGAGCACAGCTGAGATCTTACAGAAGAAACACCTGGAGCCCAGACAGTGTCTACTTTCTAGTGTGGTCACGGCGCTGATTTATGATGTGGGAGGTATGGATTCAGTCTTTTGTTCTACAGAGGTCTTTGAAACCACTTTCCAGGCAATGAGCCGACCACAAGGCTACTGGATACTTTGGTGCTAACTCTTCATCTTTTCTTTTGGTGCTATTCCACACTTCTAGGAATTTGTAGTTTTATAGTAAAGTGGTTTAATTACTTGTGTACAGATCTGTGATTTCTTCTTTTCTGGGCCATGAAAGTTTTGTTATTTTTGATAAGCAAAAAAAGGAGCAGGAAAATGCAGGGGTATTATCTAGAGAACTTTGGTAACTTCCTGTTCTGGATTCCAACAAGCTCTTTCACTGATTTTTTACAAGAGTTTTGAACAGGCCTATGCTTCCTTGCATATATGCTTTTAAAAGTGTGCAACAGCATGAAGATCTGTGCTGAAGACAGTGTTTTTTGATAAAATCTGAGGCGTTCCATATTATCAACAGTTATGAAAATCTCCAGTGTGAGTATTCTCAGTGATGCTTGAGCTTGAAATTTGGTTACAGGAGGAGACTTTGGCAATACACGGAGATTTTAAAAAAATCCCAACCTGAGAAAAATCTACTGACTATGGATTCTACGTGAAGTACTTATAAATAAAGCCACAAAAGAATACCATGGCAACAAAGAGAGAAAAGAGATCAAACAATTTGTTATAAAAGACAAATCATATGCTATATTTACTACAAACTTTATAATCCATCTTTCTGCTCTCTCTTACAGCATCACAGCACACAGTCTTCGTTGAAGCACTGTGGAACTGTTATTTTCCCTCCAATAAAAAAGCCATAGACTTGCAAGAAAATTTCACTGAGATTATATATATATATATTTCACTAAGAATATATATATATATTCTATATATAAGAAAAATAAAATATTAC
>NW_010146013.1:0-1360 GCF_000699245.1 Pterocles gutturalis
ATACATCCAACTGTGTTAATTTCTTATTTCTGGAAAGGGCTATCTGCACCATAACTATCACCTTTTACATACACACACGCACACACAAAAAAAAGGAAACATATATTAAAAACACTTTTTAAGCAATACTCTGGATACAAATGTATTTTTTAACCTACATATATCCTAAACCTTCTAAACTTTTAAGGATCACTTTATCATAAAATAAAATATCCTTTTTTCTTATAATAAATTACCTAATAAAAAGTATTTTTATTAGCCCAGTTCCTTGCTACATTTACATGTAATAAATGCATTTATTAAAATAGAATATTAAATTATAAAGAAATGTTCTAATTTTAAAATCTTAGTCTTTTTTTCCCTCCTCTCTCTCTCTTTAAAAAACACCAGTAAATGCATCAAAATAAACCCTTCAAATACCAAATAAACAGGTTGGAGCATTTTGATTTAAGAGGTTCACAATATTAACAGTCTGAGCCTTTGTATGTATGGAGAATCTTTTTTTTTTTTTTTTTTTAAGAAAGAAAGAAAAGAGAAAAAAATAATAGATATCCCTCCAGCTGAAAAATACTTTTGCAAATGGGAGCTAGGACAAGATATTTTTATAGTATCTCCTCATTAAATATAAATCCAATTTTGGTTTTTTTTTTGTTATGCATTATAATACATACTATTCTCTATATAATTTATGTCGATGAGGATGACATCACAGCATATTACTCTATCCCTCCGTTTCCCTTTGTTATGCTTTGTCACCCTCTCCCCTGCATCGTCCCTTCTCCAGGAGTCCCTGTCCCCTCGGCGGCAGCTTGCAAACGCCACCCAAAGGTTTGGGGGGGACGCTGCGGAGCAGCGCAGGCGTCACCCCGAAACTCCCCTGCCGAGCACCCCGCTGCCACCCGTCCACTCCCCGGGGACGGGGGAGCCCCGGCTCCCGCAGCCCTGCCACCGCCTCGGCTCTGCCCGAGTCACTTCCACAGGGGAAGGTTGCAGGATGAGTCCCAAATCCAGCAAAGCACCGGAACCCTCGCTCCTTGGTTTCAGCAAAGCACACGTGTAAATCCCAGCGGCACGCTGCACCACGTCCGTCCCATTTCCTAGCTCCGCTCCATCCCCCCATGGGTCCGATCCTGCCTGGACCTGGAAGCCTCCTGCTAACAGCTCAGCACCTTCCAACGCTCCGAGCCCCCCTGGTTTTTGGGGACTTGCCTTCTGTCCCACCGCTCACACCCTTGGAGGCTGTCGCCTGCCTCGCAAAAACACCCCGACACAGCTCAGCCCTGCGGGCAGGATGAGTGCCCAGCGGAGGCTGCCACGGGGCACGGCAAGTCACAGTGGGGTCCTCAGCCGGGTCCCCACC
>NW_010146014.1:0-1974 GCF_000699245.1 Pterocles gutturalis
CGGCTTCCGCATGGGGGTCGTCTCCAACTTCGATAACCGCCTGGAAACCATCCTCAAACAGTGCAACCTGCGGCACCACTTCGAATTCGTCCTCACCTCCGAGGAGGCGGGTTTCGCCAAGCCGGACAGGAGGATCTTCGAGAAAGCCCTACACCGTGCCGGGGTCTCACCAGAGCAGGCGGCTCACATCGGGGACGACTACACGCGGGATTACAGGGCAGCGCAAGCCGTGGGCATGCACAGCTTTCTGCTGCGGGCTGCTGGGCACGGCGAGGAGCCGGAGGTGCCCCCCGAGCATGTCCTGCCCACGCTCAGCCACCTCCTGGCTCTTATTGAGAAGGGATAGCTGCGTTTTGGGGAGGACTAGTGCTGCTGCTGAGCAGTGAACCGGTCCTAGCAGGGGATTTCTTGCTGCTGGTTGGGCAGGGAAAAGAAGCGAGAGCTTCTGGAGCGGCTGCCTGCCAGAGCGGGAGGGGTGTTTGTACAATAAAATGTATTTGACACAATCAGCCTTGCTGGTGATTTACTCCATCTCTCTAAAAACACTATGGAAGAGGGCAACGGTGGCATCTTCCCCCAAAAGAGCTGGGGACAGGGTCAAGCTGTGCTCCCAAAGGCTCATTCTGCAGGGAGGGACAGACAGCATGCCCCTCTTCCCGGCAGCGGTGGCTGGGAGGCAGTTGCAGCCCTCCTGCAAAACAGTCTGGAACTGGGGAATTTCACTTAATTTAATGTATTGCAAATTAACATAAACTGGGCATTACTGATTTGGGTATCCAGAAATAGAGATATTTTAAACAGCTCAGGAACCACCTTTCCTGCTCTTCTCCCTGGCTCAACTTCAGCCCAGCCCCTCTCCGTCCTCCCTGCCCGGCTGCAGCTCCCCGGGGCTTTGGCGAGCCCAGGAGCAGCTCAGCTTTCTGCGGCTCTTTGCTTCTCACTCCTCTGCGCCGGCACAGGCTCCTCCACGGGCCACAGCCCCTCCGGGGTGCCCCTGCCCTGGTGTGGGTCCCCCACGAGTGACAGCCCCCCATGGGGCAGCTCCTCCCAAAAATACGTCTCCAGCCATGTCCCAACGATGTCCCTTTCCAAGGGCCTTGTCCCCACCATTTCTCCAAACATATTTCCCATTTTCTCAAGCCCACCACCAGGCTCGGAAGCTGCCCCTGACTGGAGAGGAATTACAGGATGCACCCGAAGGCGGCTGGCTGAGCCAGGCAGTACCGAGCCCTCGCCCTGGCAGGGCTGACGCCGGATGGGGTACAGGGGGGATACCCTCCAGGAGGAGGGGAGAGCCGCAGTGGAACACGTGAAGAACAGAGGTAGCGTGAAGGCAGGTGTTGTCCGAACGCCGCTGTACACGAGGTGGGAGCCCTGCCTGGGCTCCCTTCCCCCACGATGGCACTGTATAGCGTATAAACCATCACCATGTACACAGCTGTGTGTTCACCCCCGCTCACTGGACGAGCGAGATGCTCTGGTGCGCCACGGCAAAGACAGGATAAAGGGGCTCCATGAAAGCCTCCCGGTGGGAGAAGAGGATGGCGCAGGAATCGGGGTCATAGAACAGCACCTCCCCTCCCGCAAAGTCCACCAGCACCCCCAGCTCGGCCGGAGCCTTGAGGAGCTCCACGGCCCGCGGCTGCCCGCCGTGCAGGAACCGGAACTCCTTGTCATAGCGCGAGAAGACCCAGGAGGCGGTGTTGAAGCCCAGGCGGGCTTCGTTGCCGGAGCCTTTCCGCGGCAGGGAGCTGTAGCACACCCCCAGCTTGTAGGCGCAGCTCTTCTCCACGCGGATCCTCCACGCGCAGACTCCCGAGTGGAAAGCCGCCGTAGCCAAAGCGTTGGGCCAGTGGTCAAACCGCTCAGGGCCATCCAAGTCCACTTTTGCTTTCTTGGGGCTGAAGGTCAGGGTTTTCTTGTCTTCTGACAGGCTGAGGTGGGGGCTGATGGTTTTCTCATCGATGTGAATCT
>NW_010146014.1:2075-2332 GCF_000699245.1 Pterocles gutturalis
CCTATGGACCCGTCTGCCCCCCTAGGTCACACAGGGCGAGGGGCTCAGGTTGGGTCCCCGCAGCCTCCCCTCCCAGGCCAGGGCCAGAATTTCACAGGGAACCACCAAAGCCCAGACTGCCCCAGACACCTCTCTGCCCTTGCCCTAGAAGTCATAGAATCCTAGAATCCCTTAAAGCCCATCCAGTCCCCCCCCCCTGCCATGGGCAGGGACACCTCCCACCAGCCCAGGTTGCCCAAAGCCTCATCCACGCAGGC
>NW_010146014.1:2486-7797 GCF_000699245.1 Pterocles gutturalis
CAGAGCCCCCCATCTCTCCTGTAGCCCCCTTTCAGCACTGGAAGCTGCTGGAAGGTCTCCCTGGAGCCTTCCCTTCTCCAGGCTGCACACCCCCAACTCTCTCAGCCTGTCCTGCAGTCAGAGAAGATGCTGCTGCCAGATGCCCTGGCCCGAATCACCACTGAACAGAACTCAGCCGGTTCAGTTCATCCCGCTTTTGGGCGAGACCCAAAATCTCAGCCCCATCCCTTCCCACCCCCACTGCAGGTGAGCAGGACCCAACTTCTCCTCCCCCCTCAGCCTGCACAAGGACACGGGCTGTTTGCAGAAAACCTGCAAAGCCGGTAAAACCTGAACCAGGAGGAACTGGAGAGGGCTGGGCAGGGAAAATTCCTTCCCTCCTATAAAGCCCAAGTCATTAACCCACCGAGCATTGGGAGCAGTGGAGGGAGGTGGCACCAGGCGTTAGAGATGACCATGGCCAGACTCAGTTTGGGTTTGCTGTGAATTAAGGGGCTGCACAGCCGCCCTTGTGCCACAGCACAACCCAGCCCGGGGTGAGAGCTGGGCTGGCCAGAGGACATCTGCACCCCCGGGGCTCTGCTCCCCCCTTCACACTCCCCCCGAGACCCTCAGCGGGTCTGCAGATGGGGTGCAAGGGCTGAACACCTGCACAGGGGTTCCCCCGCTCTGCAAATTCGCTGAGCAGAGACCAGGCTGGCGCCCGGCTGACTCACCCAAGGCGGAGGAATTCCTGCCTGCGGGTGCCCCTCCTTGCCCTGCCTCCCCCCACCCTCGCTTCATTCATTTTAGGGCTAAAACCAACACGGAAACACAGCGGGAGCAGCTGAGTCATTTGCTGTCCCAGCCCTGCCACTACCGTACCACTCCTGCTCCGGCCATTTCCCAACCACCAGCATCCAGCACCCAGCAGGATGAGGCCCTTAAAGAATCAAACCATTATGGAGCCGCCTGAACAGGGTCGTTCAGAGCCTGACCGGCTCCAGCACCCCGTCACCGGCTCCAGCACCCCCTCAGACCCAGGTCAGCATCCCTCCGAGCACCAAACAGCAGCTGGGCTGGCCGAGAGGTTTCCAGGAGGGCAGCTGCTCCCCGGTGCAGGAGACAAACCGAGGTGGAATTACCAGTTTGCACAATGGGGAAGGGCCAGACACAGGATTGCAGGGAACAGGAAGCAGAAAGAGGAGCTGAAGCCAGCATCCCCTGCCAGCTGAAGCAGCCAGCTTCATGTGGGTGGTGATTTATCTCACGGAGCAGCAGCCGAGTGCTTTGCAGCGTGCCTGCCCGCCACACCGTGCCCTCCGCAGCTGCATCTGCCCAGGCTGCCTGGTTGTAGGCTGGCTTTCCAGGAAGCCAAACGCTGCTCTGAATTCATAGAAAACGGAGCAGAACGAGACTTTATCTTCCTCCGACAGAAGAAGGGCACACCGCGTGCAACACCCAGCTAACCTGGGTACGGGGCTCCATTCTGGGGTTCACGTGCAGGGATCATCTGCACCAGGAAATGGCACCCCAGTGACACCCACGCAGCTCCGTTGTGGAATCCCGATGCCAGGAGAGCATCTGAGGGAGGGGAAGTGCTGGCACAGTAACAGCAGAGTAACAGCAGAGTAACAGCAGAGCAATTCAGATCAGTAAATTTTCCCACACAGACAAGTGTCGTGATTTAATCTGCCCTCTGGATATTCCCATATATTCTGATCAACAATTCCACCGAGAATATCTCACTCCAAAAATCGATTTTCTCTGGGTACAGTACCCATCACAGTGGCCCCGCCACCCTGGAGAGCTGAGGGATGCTGAGCAGGTAAGATAACACAGTCAACAGCTCCGTTACGTACGCACGCGTTAGCTGTAGCACATTTTACTACTTTAAAAAATCCAAATTCCCATTTCCACACTCCCACATTTGAAATTAAAATCGTCGTAGCTAGATTTAGGCACCAAGGTGGAATCCAGACCCAGCCTGGCCCCTGGGGCAGAAGGTCACCGTGGAGCACCCAGCGTCTCAGCTGGCTGGGATGGCGGCAGGCTGGGGGGTCACTTAACCCCCCACTGACCTGCCCCCCAGCAGGACCGACACGGGCGGCCGTGAACCCAGATCCTCCCAGAACACTGCCAGGGGATTTACACCATCTCTTGGTTTAAGGAAGAAGCTGCCAACCCCCAGCGTCAGCGGCAGAAGCCTGGATGCCAAGTGAAGGCATCAAAGGAATTGGGTTTATTTCTGGGGGAGAGATGGAGGCTCTCTCGCCTGCTGGTTTCCAAGGTTTTGAGAGGCAACGGGGGCAAACCATCAAGGCTTGGAAATTACTGTCTTCAAGCAAATAAAGAAAACTGCTGCCTGCTCAACTGCCCTTGGGAGGAGGGACCACCAAGTGAAACATGATGTTACTGTGGCTCAGCGAAAGCCAGGACCACCGCGGTTAATATTAAATCTCTGGGGCAGGTCCTGGGTGGACTATGGACTGGTGAGATAAGCATGGATATGGCAGGGATCCTCAGCAGGCAACCAGGACACGTTACATGTAACCACACAAAAAATAAACCCAAAACTAAAACCAAACAGAATGAAACTTCTGTGTAATAACACCAGCAGCCCCGGTACTGGGATGGAATGCCTTTGAGCCATGCCGTTTGGCAAGGATGCTGTTGGGAAAGGAATCCATAAAAACTCCAGGTCACAACAAAGAGAATTAGGGAAAGGTTTCCTGCGTGACTTGACAGCTCTGAGTGTCTGCTGAGAATCTGCTCAACTCTGCCCGTGCACAGCCGCAGCAGTTTGTACGACTGCCAGCGCTCAAAGCCTCAAAACCAAGGGAAATGCATGAATCACAAAAGGAGAGCAACACCAGGGCTTGCAGGAGGAGAGAGAAATGTTGGTGTTGTGTGGTGTGCCAGCTAATAATCAAAAATGCAAGAGCAATAAAAGCCAGGGGTGCACACCTTTGAGAAGGGGCTGGAAACAGAAAAACTGGGAATCGCTCATCAGCATCAACAGCAAAATGAGCAAAAATCAACAGTTAATGCAAAAGCTTTGGGAAGATCACCTCGGGGATTGTTCATAAGGTGACACACGGGACAAACGTTTGCAAACTATGAAGGATGTTGCCACCTTTAAGGAACAAAAATACATTTGAAATACTCCAACAGTGGCCTAAAAGCAAGAGTAACAGCAAACATTTCCCAACCAGCAATTCAAGCAGATCGCAGACGAAGAAAACCATCTCAACCTGCTCAACAGAGGTGACGCCAGCCTGGTGAGACCATCCCAGAGCACGTCACAGCCTGACAAACGCCGCAATGCCACCGCAGCGGTACAGCAGGAGCGGAGCCAGAGCACAAACCACCCGCTCGTGCACAGCCACAATCTGGGCTTCTGATCAGAAAGCGACTGCGTTCACCCGTTCCAGCATGTCACAGCATCTCACAGACGCCACGCGGGTGAGTTCGCCCTCTGAAAACCACCAGCAGCCCGGCGCTAAAGTTCTGTGACAGAGGGTCCTACAGCAGCAACAGTGTCACTGCTGTCACCAAGTGACCCAGGAAACAGCAAAAACCCAAGCGAGGTTAATCGGCAGAGCTGACCACAGTCGCAGCCTTTTCCAACTCCAGTTCTCCTCTTGGCCACAACCAGCTGCTCTGAGCCCTGTCCCCGCTCCCAAACCTCCCCCGGCTGCGGCTGCCCCCCTGCTTGGGACAGCTGAGGGGCAGGACATGCCAGGTCTGGGGCAGGACACAGCCCAGGGATGTTTGGACAGAGCCCCGGGATGTTTGGACACAGCCCCGGGATGGTTCTTTGGGCACAAGGTGCACAAGTGTGCAGGAACCCCCAGGAGCCCTGGGGGGACACTGACCTGCGAGGCAGCAGAGAACGGAAAAAAAAAGCAGCGGACTCTGGACACACGCCTGGTTAAAGTTTAACTTCAGGGATTCCTGTGGCTCCAAGATTCCCTCCGCCACCTCTGTCCTAGCAAAGGCAAACAAGAGTTATTTCGAAATGCAATGATTTATTGGCCGGTGCTGGGAGGCATGGCAGAACAGGAGCTGGAGCAGTGGCAAGAGGAGCCCGGGCTGCAGAGACACGACAGCGGGGGTTCCAGACAAGCTCTGCTCCTCAGTGCTGCTTTGCTCAGCTTTGATTTCAGTCCCTTCTGAAAGGGCTTCGGTGTTTTAAAATCCAGTCCCAGCAGCCTGAGCCACCAGCCTCCCCGCTCAGCAGACACAAACATGTCTGGGAGCAGCCGTCACAGCTCAAAAAGAGCACAATGAACAGGCTGCGGCGAGAATCCTTGTCCTTCATCGACTGTCAGAGCAGGGGGATGCAGCGCAGAGCACACCGGGACCCCGGGTGTCATAGGTCACAGCGAGGAGACCCAGGGTGTGCTGGGTTCCCATGCTGCAGCTCACACCTGAACTCACGGTTGTGAGCACAGGCTGCAGCACTGGGCACTGGTGACGTGCTGTGGCACAAGAACACTCCTGGAAGTCCTCTGGGCAGCAGAGCCCAGCCAGGGCTGGCCAGCACCCTGGTAGCAGCCACAGAAGGAAATAAATGCCCGTAAAAACGCAGCCGCCAAGCTGCCTCCTCTAGGAAGGGCAGCCCACTGTCACTGACGACGCTGTTGGAAACACCGACACCTGCACCTGGGCTAGTGGGAGGTGTCCCTGCCCATGGTGGGGGGGGAACTGGATGGGCTTTAAGGTCCCTTCCAACCCAAACCAGTCTGGGATTCTGATTCTCCCCCTGTGCAACCTCTCTGTCAGGGAGGAGGGAGCGTGCTGCCCCACGGGGTGATGCTGCGCCCACAGCCCCCTGGCATGGAGCAGCCGGCTTTGGGGTGGACAACCCTCCCCCGGCCAGCAGCCCCAGGACAGGCTCGTGCCATGTCCAGGGAGCCCCGGGGAGCTTTCCAAGGAGCTGGAGAAGGTCTCCGGTGAGCCAGGGACAGCATGCCTGGCAATGTCCCCAGGGAGACACAGCACCCGGAGCATTTGGAGGTGCCAGAGTGCTCCATCCTGGGCTGCAGCGTGGGAAGCAGAGATGAGAGCCCATGTGGCATCTTCATGCTCTGTCCTTGTCCTCGGCAGAAGCAGCACAAGGGAGGAAAGCAGGGGTGTCACCGGAGCAATGGCTGCTGGCAGCGAGGGTGTCACCGGAGCAATGGGGTGTCACTGGAGCAATGGCTGCTGGCAGCGGGGGTGTCACCGGAGCAATGGGGTGTCACCAGAGCAATGGCTGCTGGCAGCAGGGGTGTCACCGGGGCAATGGGGTGTCACCGGAGCCATGGCTGCGGGGAACAGGGGGGGC
>NW_010146014.1:7843-10658 GCF_000699245.1 Pterocles gutturalis
CGGTCAGCGGGTGTGTCACGAGAGCAATGGGGTGTCACTGGAGCAACGGCTGCTGGCAGCGGGGGTGTCACCAGAGCAATGGGGTGTCACCGGAGCAATGGCATGCTGTGACAGCAGGAGCACAGAGGGGTCAGCCAGGCAGGAGCAGGGGCAGGGAAAGGCCCAGGAGCAGCCAGGTACTGACCTCTCGAAGATCTCTTGTTCTGCATGCTGGGGACAAGGAGAGAAAGAGTTACCAGAGCTGAAATCCCCACAGACAAAATCCCAAACACAGGCTGGGGCACAGTGAACCCAGAACCCAGGGAGCCCTGCTCTCCTTCCCGACCCAGAGAGGCCACCCCCACCCCACGCTGGCCTTGGGGACCCAGGGCAGTGCCCAGCATCAGCACTTTCCTCTCCCTGATCCAGAAAACGAGTGGGACCAGCTCCAGGCAATACATCTTCTGCACCCAGCCAGGGGTAGCGTCCACTGTGCCAGGGGGACCGGGTGGATGGTGACAGTGACTCAGGAGCACCCAGACAGCCTGCCACCGCTCCAGGAGACTGCAAGCACGGCCAGACCCTCTGGTGCGAGGGATACACGTGGGGAGCTGAGACAGGAGGAGGGTCTCCAGACCCACAAAGAACCGGCTCTGCCTCCAGACTCTCCGGCAGACACCAGGCTGTCTGTGCCTGCGAGCTCCCACCGCTGCACCCTGCCCTGCCCAGAGCGTGGAACCCCAGCCCTGAGCCCCCCCGGCCCCCCACCCTGCTGCGAGAACATCCCGTGCTCACAGCACACAAGCCCCCGAGCCTTCGATATGGGGTGAAGCTGCCGAGCCCTAACCCAAGAGTCAGATCACCTTGTGACCAGCCCCACGTGTTTCTGTACCGCCAGCACTGGTGTGCTCTCAGGGTACAGCGCAGTTACCAAACTGGTAGAAAAATACCTGAGCAGGGCTCAGACATGAGCCACAGGTGCTCTGCATGCCTCCCACCTTCCTGTGTCACAGGACGTATCGATTCCCGATAGACACCAACGCCAACACCCATGATCCAAGGTGGAGAACGCGTGATCCCTATTTCCCCCCCGCTACATGATAAAAGGAGGAATCTAACCTTTACAACCTCTGCTGGCTCCGGCGAGGCCGCAGCCCAGCCAGCTCAGGCACTGGGGCAGGAGAGATGCTCATGTCCCACCAAAGGGACAGCCTCAACCTTCCGTGGTGGGATCAGTTCTGTTTTTAAGCTGCTGCCCCACTCTTCACAAAGTGACACGGGGAAGCAGAGGCTAAGAGCGAGGCGGTGCAACGCCAACCTGCTCGCTTCCAAAATGCGAGGAACCGCTCGGGTAAACCAAGAGAATTGAACAGCCAGAGAAGGAGCCGAGCAACAGGAAGCAGGGGCTGCTTTGCGTGGTAAATACCCCAAAGAGGGGTGCCAGACAACGGGGCAGGCTTTCCAGAAGAGCTCCAGGTGCTCCCCCAGGGCCACGTTTTGATTAAAACCAGACAGCACAAACTGGTGTCCCAATTAACCGCCATAAGAGCAGCTCTCAACCCACAGCTGTCCTGAGCCAGCAGCTTCAAGCTAAGGCATTCAAGGTCAGGTTGGATGGGGCTCTGGGCAACCTGATCTCGTGGAAGATGTCCCTGCTCACTGCAGGGGGTTGGACTGCATGACCTCCATGGTCCCTTGCAACCCAAACTATTCTGTGATTCCGTGATTCTACGATCTTGGAGACCTGAGCCCGCGTGGTTCTGAACCTCACTGTGAGAAAAAGCAGAATCAGGCAGAGCAGATGCTCCGGGAACCACCAAGAACACACAGGGGCTTGTCAGGACCAGGTGAAGGAGGTTCCTTGAGCCAGACCTGCACACGTGGGTCCTGCCCAACTCTGCCTCCTTGCTGTCAGTGCAGCAAGCTACCAAACACCTTTTTTAAGTCCCAAAATATCCACCATAAAAAGTCTAGGTGAATTCTGGGCTGACCAACCCGCCCCTGGGCACCAGGAGCAGCACTCACCAGCAAGCCCTGGTCATCCACGTTGGTGATGACGTCCACCAGGTAGGTGCGGAGGGCGGCCAGCTTCTGCAGAGCCTCCGTCCAGTGCACGCGCTGCGTCAGGATGCTCTGGTGTGCCCGCTCCTCCTCCGCGTGCACCTTCTCCAGCAGCCGCTGCTCTTCGTTCTCACACACGTTCCCCACCAACATCAGCCGCTGGATCACCAGTTCCCGCGCTGCATTGGCTGCGTTCTACCGGAGCAAGGAGACAGAGGAACATCAGCCTCGCCCCAACCCCAGCGAGAGTACCTGCCAGCTTCCTGTGGGCTCAGCTGTTGAGACTAATTAATTAATTGAGCCCAAGCCATGATAATCATCGCGATGCACGCAGAGGTGAACAGGACAACCAGTCCCCAACCCGCCTCCTGGGCTAACCGTGGTGACCACCTGCGAGGGACCAGGTCCCATCCCTCCGCAGACCTTCCCGGATTCGCGATTAGTGAGAAAGGGACAGCTGCCTCTTGTCCTCAGTGGAGCGAGGCACAAATAAATTAAAATTGGTGAGGCCCTGGTCCTGGTGGGATGTGTGACGGCTGTTCGCTAACCCCAAGGAATTTATTGTTTGTTGATGTGTTTTAGGTGGATGACGCAGGAACCGCAGGCACACCCTGGCACTGCACTGGGACAAGCTGGGGGGTAGGAGGGGGACAACCCCTGCGCACCGACGAGCCCCCAGCAGCTCAGCCAGGAACGGGGAGCACGGGAGGACGTGGGGCTGGGTCTGCGCCACGCCGGGACCGGGGCAGGGACTCACCAGCACGGCCTGGTCCTT
>NW_010146015.1:0-5181 GCF_000699245.1 Pterocles gutturalis
CCGCAGCCGCTTCTCCACGTCGAAGTCGCGGTGACCGATCTGGGGAAGGGAGAAAGGGGTGAGCCCTGCCGCCCTGCAAAACCTCTGCTGGAGCTTGCCGTCCCACCCCAAGGCATCCCCCACAAAATTGGGGAATAGGGAAATATCTTGGTAATGCTGAAGTCACGATGCAAGAAGATATTCAATATCTATGTGTAAATATTACAATCCTCCCTCCATCCAATAAAAATAATTTAAGAGTTAAATGAAAGGGAGAAAATACATTTTGTAAACATTAAAACTAGCAGATTCCACCGAAACACCCCATTTTTCCCCACCAGAAAGGGGTTCCTCTGAAAACATCAGCCCACCCCAATCTCCATCAGCCATGTGCTTGCCCAGTGACCCACCCCTGGGCACAACTGGGGGGCACAGGGGGGCACTGTGGGTCCCCAGAGCCATAGCCCCCTGTCCTCGCGGCCACCGGGCACTGTCACCCCCCTGGGAAAGTAGTCTGACCAAGGGGCATGGGCAGAGAGGGGCAGACCCAAGTGATGCGGGTCCAGCATCCATGCTGCGAGCTGGCACAGAAAATGTAAAAATCATTGCCTGAAAGAAAAAAAAACAAACCAAAACAAAACAGAAACAAAAAACAGAAAAAAACCACTGACCCTTCGGGGAACAGAGCGAGAAGGCAGAAGCAAGTCAGCCCAAAGGGGAAAGAGAAAAAAACCGTGAGACACTGATGAGGAAGGGTTGGTTAGGAGTTAGTTACACATCTCTAACGCCCAGCATCTGGAGCCCCCGCCAGCCGCAGAGGGGTGTCAGCAGTGCTGCCGCCGTCGGGGCGGGAGGGAGGGGATCTCTCGTGCGTGCATCCCCAGCAGCGCTGGCGGAAAATAACTGCAGGTGATTTTGGAGGCTTGTCCCCAGGCAGCGTGGTGGCACCACGTTACTCCGAAGCCTTTCAAAGAAGGGAAGTCGGCAGCACCTTTAAATCAAAACCCCTCCACGCTCCCCTCTCGAGCCGAGAGCAACCATGGTTACGAGCATAAAAGAATTAGAAAAACACCAAATAAACAGGGACATGGTTTCAGTGCTTGATTTCAGAGTAACTGAAGGATAAGAGCACTTTCCATCTAGTCTGTTTTCCACGGCTCTTCTTGTTTCAAGCCCATTCTCCTGTTTTCTGTTCACTGGCTGAAATTAATTGTGCGGATTTGACCTTGCAACCTGGCTGAGAGCTGGCTGGGATTTACTGGAACCAGAAATCGTTGGCATCTCCATTTCCTTAATTAGTTCTCTGGGTTGGCTTCTTTTTTTTTTTTTTTTTTTTTAATAGACTGCTCTGAAGCACACTGCCCACTGTAAATCAGGCGGCGCTGATAACACCGCCGCGGCGCAGATCCGCGGTTATCCCTGCACCCTGCACCCTGGCCGCTGTCCAGCAGCATCCTCCCATCGCCCGGGCTCTGCCTGCCGCCGCAGAGGGTGGGTTCAGAGCTGGAAGCAACTGGAACGACCACCACCACCTCGCACTGTTGCACTCCAGTGCTTTTTAAGTTCCAAAGCTGGGATTGCATTTAATAGCTGCTTTCTGGTTGTGTTTCGCATACGTGACAGCAATCTCCATGCTGCCATCTCCCCTTCCCATCGTGCAGCGACAGCCCTTGGCAGGGGCTGGGGGCTGCCTGGGGACAATCTGGGAGGGAGAAGGTGCCTTTCCTCGAGACCCCCCCAGCTGTGCTGCTGCTGCCTCCTCATCCATCTTAGTTCTCCTCCACCGCACAAGCGGGACGAGCCGGGCTGCGAGGCAGTTATAATGATTCCCTGCTTTTATACAGCGAGATTTATTCTGACAGTTCCCAAAACATTTTCTAAGCCAGGAGCTGGGAGGACGTTACGGATAAGCCTCGTCAGACCATTTTGTGTCTGCTTGAAATATGCCCACCATTTCAGGGCTGCAGAGCTCCCAGATCCATCCCGGTTAATGAGCACATGCAATCACGGGGCCAGCGGAGCGGTGAGATCAGCCGGCTCGCGCCAACGGCCGGAGGATGCGAATGGTTAATTACCACAGCTCCAGACAATCAGCTGCTCCTCGCCTGCGGGCGCAGGACACGCTGCGATGACACGGGGGCTGTGCAAGGGTTGGGGGGGTATGGGCACAGCCCCAGCCTGGCCGAGCTGTGGGAGCCCTGGGGTGCAGCAGCACCCAGGTGGCAATGCTGAACGCCCTGGACTGATGCCGTCCGCAGCACCGTGCCCCTGGGAAGGGTGAGGCGGGACCTCGCTCGGACCCCAGAGCTCCTTCAGCATGAGACAGCCTCCAGGCTGGGCTGCTGTCGATGCCGAGCGATGCCCAAGTCGGTAAATGCTGTTCAACACGTTCAGCCCCTCGCCTTCTAACCGAGCGGGGAGCAGCTGTGCGCGCTTCTCCCATCGCATGCACTTCAATCAGTGCCGCCTTGGGGAGTGGAAAAGGATGAGTTCAACCAGTGTGGCTGGGACAGGACTCCTCTGCAAAGAGCAGAATCTGATCAGCTGCTTTTCTGGGCAGTTGGAGCTGCTCCAGCGTTGGTCCGGGTGAGTTTGACTCTCATGAAAATACCAGCAGAAAGCGGGTGCCTCCCCCTGCTCGGACAATGCTCCTGTAGAAAAGCAACAGTTCCCCTCCCGGGGGGGTTGCAGCAGGACTGGCCATGTCCCATATGACATCCGAGGTCCCAAAGCCTTCCTGGCACCCGGAGCCCACTGCGGCACATGCTGCCGCTGTGACGGGCAGCATTTGGCAGAGGAGGGACGGAGGGCGTCCCAGCCGGCCACACGAGCGTGAACAACCAAGCTGTCGCTCCAGCCGCACACCTGCATTCACACTCCCGTTTTTATGGGCAGCGTTTGGGGCTGGGGCATGGCCAGCAGAGCGGCTGGGCTGGCCGGGAGGTCGCAGCAAGGAGAGCAGAGCACTTCTCCCCACCGGCTGCCCTGCCAGGCTCTGCTCCCGGGCAGAGCATCCACCAGGCTCTTACTGTGCTGCTCAGGGTGAAAAATCAGAGCAGGATCACACAGGAATGACAAAGAATGGGCTAGTGGCAACCAAGACGACCAGGGGGATGGGGGAGAAGGAGGTAAAGGTCGCCCAAGGTGATCCAGGGCTAACTAGCATGATAAAAATCTCCTCCCTGGAAGGAGATCTTCCGTGCCAATGCAGGACCACCTTTGTATGATGAATTAATCACGAGCACACCTGTCCCATAGCTAAAAACTGACCCATATGCAAGTGCTGTCTAACTTCTTTGCTGTAACCTGTACAAAAGCTGCAACTGCTCCAAGGAAGGGTGCTAGTTTTTGTGAACCATCGCCTAGCACCCCTTCCTGTACAGAACGGCATTCAAGGTCAGAGGGTGGATCTTGACTCTGGGTGCTCATCGGCTCTGGTGCAGCGGGCACCAACATTCCCTGCTCGCACAGGGTGCCCACCAGCCCCTCCAGGTCCTGCTTCTCGTGCAGCACCTTCTGCTTCTCCTCGTACTCCTGTTCCAGCTGCATCTCCAGCTGCCGGAGCTGTGTGCAGGAGACAAGCCACGCTCAGAGCCCGGCCAGCCCCTGCCAAAGCCCCCCACCCCAGCAGGGCACGGTCACCACCGCAGCGGGGACCCGGCGCCTGGGCAGCCCCGGGAGAGGGTGTGCATTGGTGCTGGGGACCAGGGCGGGGTCACATCCCCCGAGCACCCACTGCTCCCTGCACAGGATCTGCTCCTAGCCAGGAGGAGCCAGGGGAAGCTGTCCTGGAGTCTGCAGGGCTTCTGGGGACACAGTGAGGTCTTTGTGCCACCCCACCTGCAAGGCACGCTCAGAGGTCCCCAAGGGCTATGCCACAGTTCTGGAGCAGTAACACGGGACCTTCAGCCCAGCTAGAAGAGGGGTGGCTCCAATCTCCCCAGGTCTCCTCAAGGCATCCCACAACCATGAGCCAGGCAGGCAGTGGGGAGAGGAGGTGACAACCATGACAACCATGAGGTGTCCCTCATGGGACAGGCAGGGTTTGTGCTGCTCCCAGGAGCAAAGGGAGCCCCAGAGCCAGCACCGAGTGCAGGAGCCTGCATCCCTCTGCCTTTGCCTCTGCCCAAGCATCACCATCCCGCAGCGCTGCAGCAGCAGCCGGTGCTTTGCAGCAGGGAACCAGCCCCAGGCAGCATCGTAGAGCTCTGCCCTGCAGCTGCAAGAGGTCCAGCTGGATGCAGGGGGGTGGAAATGTGTTACCAAAGCATGCCAGCCCCTTTCGCAGCCTGCTCCCCCCCTTGCAAGCAGCCGGACCCTGGCAGAGCGCCCGGAGCCCTCCCTGTCCCAGCCGCCTCCTGCTCCCCCAGCCCTGCTCAGAGACAGGGCTTAAAAAGGGAACAGAAGCCAGCTGCTAAATATCGATTGCTCTCTGGAGTGTCTCTGCCATTTACTCATTTGGAAAATAACACTCAGGCCACGCAGACTAACGGAGAGAAAGGATGAACGACACCCAGCCAGCCAAGAGCAGCCGCGTGGCACGGAGTCTCCTTTGGCGATGCTGGCAGCACCGCGCTCTCTGCAGAGATTGCCTCGCTTACCTCCCCGCTTGTCCTGCCTTCCTGAAACAGCTCCACTGACCGCTTCGTTAAGCTTCAGCGATATTAATTCACTATCGACAGCCAGGGATGCCCCAGGACTAATGGGAACAGGCTGCTCATGCAGCCCCGCATCAAACACCCCGGGGGGGTCAGAGAAATTGCAATTTGTGTTTGCATGCCACCAACCTGGTGGCCTTGTTGAAAATGTTTTTTCTGTTCATTCGACCTACCCTCTTCTGGCAGGACTGTCGCACGTCCTCCAGCTCCTCGTCCTTGTCCTCCAGCTCCTTTTGGTGGATCTGCTTCATCCGCTCTATCTCCAGCTAAAAAAATCCACCCTCTCTCTCCCCAGCCCCAGCCGCTGGTGCAGCTGCAAGATGAATGCACCGCAGATGCATGCAATGAATGCACAGCGGTTGCACGCGATGAATGCACAGCAGTTGCATGCAACACTGGAGGGACGAGGATGGTGTTGCTGCAGGCTGGATGTGTCCATGGGGTGATGAACATCCCTGCAACACCCAGCCCCAGCCCGGGTTGAGGCTGTCCTACCTGCTCCAGGTGCTCAACGGCAGCCGTTTGCTGCTCCAGCTCTTTCCGC